>NC_060279.1:82697272-82845175 GCF_021613505.1 Equus quagga
GGGGGGGGAGGTTTAGTTCATTCCAAGAGCAGAAGGGAGCTCCTGGATCTCCTAATGTGTTTCTTATTTTGTTTTCCGTGGGTGTCTGAAGTGAGGGCAGTCTTGGCCCTCACCATGCCAAGTCTGCGCCAACTCCTGGTAATTAGCATCAGAATTGACTGGAGGGGCCGGCCCTGTGGCCAAGGGGTTAAGTTTGCTGCCACTGTGGCAGCCCAGGGTTTCGCCAGTTCCAATCCTGGGCACGGACATGGCACCACTCATCAGGCCACGCTGAGGTGGTGTCCCACATGTCACAACTAGAAGAACCCACAACTAAAAGAAATATATACAACTATGTACCAGGGGGCTTTGGGGAGAAAAAGGAAAAATAAAATCTTAAAAGAAAAAAGGAATTGACCGGAATCCGTCTCCACCAGCCAGAGGGAGGGCTGGGTGGCCCTGAGGCCCTGTTTTTCACTTTATTTTAAAAATTAATACACAATAAACTTAACCTTTTTTGGGTGTCCAGTTCTATGAGTTTTAACACAACTATAGCGTCTTGTAACCACAGATACAGAACAGTTTTCTCTCTCCCCAAAATTCCCTCTTAACCTCACCTTCCCCCACCCCCAGCTGCTGGCAACCACTGATCTGTTCTCCATCACTATGGTTTTGTCTTTTCAAGAATGTCACTTAAATTGGGGACCAACCCCATGGCCTAGTGGTTAAGTCTGGCACACTCCACTTCAGCAGCCTGGGTTCGGTTCCCAGGCACAGACCTACACCACTGATCAGTGGCTATGCTGTGGCAGCAACCTACACACAAAAAGAGGAAGATTGGCAGAGATGTTAGCTCAGGGTGAATGTTCCTCAGCAAAAAACAAAACAGAACAAAACAAGAATGTCACGTAAATGGAATCAGACAGCATGTAACCTTCTGAATCTAGCTTCTTTCACTCAACATGATACCCTGGACAGTAATCCAATTACTTGATTATTCCAATAATCTGCTCCTTTTCTTTGCTGAGCAGTATTCCCTGGTGTTGATGCACTCGACTTTATTGATGTATTTGCCCCTTGAAGGGCATTTGGGTTGTTTCCAGTTTGTGGCTGCAGCAACTAGAGCTGCTGCAAACACCCATGCGCAACGAAAAAAATGTGTTAAATAATATTATTTATTTAATTCAATATATGCAAAATATTATCCTTTCAATATCTAATCAATATACAGAATTATGAATGAGATCTTCTACATTATTTTTTACATTAAAAATTTTCTATTGTGGTAAAATATATGTAACATAAGATTTACCGTTTGGCCACTTTTCAGTGTACAAGGCAGCATTTTAAGGACATTCACAATGTTGTACAACCACCACTACTATTTTCAAATTTTTCATCAGCCCGAACAGAAGCAAAAACTCTCTCCCCCTTCATGACTCCTGCTAACCACACTCCATTTTCTATGAATTTGCCTATTATAGAGACCACATTTAAGTAGAATTATACAATATTTGTCATTTTGTGCCTGGCTTATTTCACTAAAATAATGCTTTCAAAGTTCATCCACATTGTAGCATGTGTCAGAACTTCACTCCCTTTTATGGCTGAATAATATTCCACTGTCCGCTTACACCACATTTTGTTCATCCCTTCATCTATCGATGGACGTTTGGGTTCTCCCCGCCTTTAGCTATTGTGAATAATGCTCTTCTGATCATGGATGTACAAACATGTCTGAGTCCCTGCTTTCAATTCTTCTGGGTTTGTGCCCAGGAGTGGAATTGCTAGATCATATGGTAAAGCTATGTTTAACATTTCGAGGAACTGTGAAACTGTTTTCCACAGCACCTGCACCATTTTACACTCCTACTAGCAGTGCACAAGTGTTTCAATTTCTCCACATCCTTGTAAACACTTGTCATTTTCTGTGTGTGTGTGTCTGTGTGTTTTTATTTTAGTGATGGCTACCTTAGTGGATGTGAAGTAGTATCTCATTGTGGGTTTTTTGTTTTTTGTGTGTTGTTTTGGTGAGGAAGATTGGTCCTGAGCTAACATCTGTTGCCAATCTTCCTCTTTTTTCTTGAGGAAGATTGTTGCTGAGGTAACATCTGTGCCAGTCTTCCTCTATTTTGTATATAGGATGCTGCCACAGCATGACCTGATGAGTGGTGTGGAGGTCCGCGCCCAGGATCTGAATGCATGAACCCTGGGCCACTGAAGCAGAGCACATGAACTTAACTACTATGCCAGTGGGCCAGCCCCTCATCGTGGTTTTGATTTGCATGTACAGGTTTTTGTGAACATCAGTTCTCTTTTTTTCAGGGTAAATATCTAGAAATTTAAAGTGGGATGGCTCAGCCATAGGGCAAGTATGTGTTTAACTTTACAAGAAACTGTCAATCATTTCCAGAGTGGCTCTGCCATTTTGTAACCCCAGCGGCAATGGATGGGAGTTCCAGTTGCAAAATCTGTGGTGTGTTTAAAGCTTCTACACACTGGCTGTCTTCATGGGTAGAGTGGACTATGGAGGGCGAGAGTTGAACAAAAGATACTTGTTTGGGGCTTTTGTAATCACTCAGGTGAGAAGTGACGGTGGTTGGGGGAGGAATGAAGAGAAGGGGCAGCAGCAGGTGACAGAGAAGCATAGAGTGACATTTCCACCAGGAATCACCAGGCTCCTGAGGAGAAGGCTCCAGAGAGTTAACACAGGCTCAGTGTTCAGAGGAAACCTCAGGTCAACAACCCCCCTTGGAATGTTCCCTGCGTCCACGAACTAAATGCCAGGCCTAATACCAAGTGATATATCGTATATATTTCCACCGAATTAAAGAAGCAAACGCTTTTCTCAGAATCAACACAAAATGGCCAGTGTTCAGGAGACGTCCGCTCCTAAGTCATACGTGTGTCTTGAGTACAAGTCCACCTCTTACGAGTTCATACTCCTGGATCTAATTTTTCTCCGTTTTTCTTATTTTGGAGGCTGATGGTCCCTCACGTATATCTTCTAATGTGTGTATATCTCGTCCTGGGTGCCCGCCAGGGGCCTGGCACAGAGTTGGTGTTAAAGAGATATGTGTTCAACTGAATCTTATAACATATCCCACTTGTTTAGCTCAGGGTTTCTTGAGCTCGGCTCAATGGCCCCTTGGGACTAGACGCTTCCATGGCGGGGCCACCCTGTGATTGCAGGAGGTTGAGCAGCATCCCTGGTCTCCGCTCACTCAGTGCCCTTCCTCCAGCTGTGACCAAAGCTCTCCAGGAGCTGCCGTGTGCCCTGTGGGGACAAAGTTCCTTCCTGGCTAAGAACTACTGCTCTAGAGCAACGTGGAGACTTTGTTTTCTTGCTCCTCTTTCGACGTTTCCACTGCGACCTGCCCTCTCTCCGAGTCCGCATCCTCCCGCCTCTCCGCATCCCCTCGTCCTAGCCTCCAGCGTCTCCTAGAGGGTCTCCCGGCCCCCAGCCCTCCCCTCAGGGCCTCCTTCCCCTTGAGAGCGAGATAACGTTGTAAATGGCATCATTCCCTGTTTAGATGACAATCCCCATGGTAGAATGTTCTCCCCTGGCATGGCCCATGCGGGGTCCCTGCCATCCAGCCTGGGCTGCCCCTCAGCCAGGACTTGCAGACTGCTCTGGCTGCAGAACTTGCAGAGTCCGGCGCAAAGTGAAAACACAGGCTCCTTGTTCCAAAAAGCAAGAAAGAGGTCCTTCCTCTCTCCCTGAGTCTTCCTCTCCCCCCATTAATGGGGTTTTCAGCTGCTATTTGATGTCGTGCTCCCTCAGGCACATGGGGACACTGGCAGATGTGTGCAGAGCCTCAAAGATGCTGGGCCCGCCCGACCCTGCCCCTCCCCGGGCCTGTGCTCAGGAACCCCGCCAGGGACAGAGGGCAGCAAGGGTTCCTGAGGGGAGTGAACTGCTCAGAACCTGCCCCAGGGTGGCAGGCGGTGTGGGAGGCAGACTCCAAGCCCCAGGGTCACAGAGCCTTGTCCTAGTGACTTCACTTCCAAAATAAAAGTTCAAAGATAAAATTAAGATTCTCATGATGTTGACCTCAGAGCACGAAGCCCCCAGCACAGGGACCCCTTCGGAGGGCCTGGTGGCCTGCTCTCCAGCATCTGCCTCAGTTTATCCTCCTACACTGGTTCCTGCACCTCCCGCCTTCAGTGCGTTTTCATGAAGGAAGATGCTTGCTCTGCTTTGCACTTGCTGTTCCCTCTGCCTGGAACAGCCTCACCCTGGCCTTCATTGACTGTCTCCTGTGCTCTTGCGGAGCTCAGTTGCATGTGCCCGACCCTGGGGTGTGGGGTCCTCTCCGGTTACCGGGGTGTTAAGAACTCTCTCCTCACCGCTGCACTGTGCTGGGGCTGCACCCAGGGGAGGCGACCGCAGCGCAGGGCACGCGGGCAGCGCTCCTTCCTGAGCGCAAGCGATAGTTCCTCTTTTAGTTTCTGTTACACACTTCGCTGGAGAGAGGACTAAATGCATCCCACCATCCCCAGATCCGAAGACTTGGGATATAAATGCCTTCCAGAAATGGAGCCAGAAAAGAGTAGATTCAACTCCCATGGATGGAATCCCAGGGATTTCTGGAGGCTCCGACACTGGCTTTCCCACCTGTATGGAGGGACTACTGTGTGCCAGGCTGAGATTTCGATTCCGCACACACACTAACTGCAGGGATGAGGACATTCTGGTCCCCAAAGGGCTCTCTCCGCCCCTTCTCCATCCCTCATCTCCCCACTGCAGCGACGGTTTCCATGGCGACAGCCTGAGCCTCCTCATTGCAGAGGTGGGGGCTCCTGAACTGGGGATGGAGCGGAGGGGTGGACGTCAGACTCTCGCCACCGGGGGAGGATGAGGCCTGCTGGCGCAGTCTCCGAATCAGTTGTGCGTCTGCATACTTTGCGCACACTTAAATGCGTCACTGGCACCATCTTTGCAGAAAGCGGGGTCGGGGTCGGGGGGCGGGAAGCAGTTGCCGGAGCCTCCACCCACTCAGAAATTATGAATCCATCTTAAGCATCAATGACATAGCTGTTTGGGTTCTCGCCATTCATTTATTTAGGACATGTCCATATTGCGTGTGAATGTAGAGAATTAGGCATATACACTCATTGAGCCTCTTTCTCTTTTACTTGCTCTGTTCTAGACCTGGAAAATAAAACAGTGAGAATTAAGGCCTGATTTCTGACCTCTGGTAGATCATTCGTTCCTTCACCTCACAAACTATATGTTTATTCTGCAAGTACTTATGGAGGTCCCACTGTGGGTCAGCACTGAGCTAAAGGTCATGAATAAACTAGAAACCAAGACAAATTCCTCCCTTATGGAGCTTTCATCTATGTGAGAATATCAGTCAAGAAATGTAACAAACAACAGATGGGATAAGTTCTGTAAAGTGTAAGCAGAGTGAGGAGAGGGAGAGTGAAGGAGAGGACTCTTTTAGATCAGCTGATCAAGGAGGTCTTCCTGGAGGTGGTGGTATTTGAGTAGGTCTGAATGAAGGTTGGGCACAAGTCTTCGAATTATTAAGGAAGTAACTCTCTGGGCAGAGAGAACAGCACCTGGAAACATCTGAAGGTGGAGCATGATTGTCCTGCTTGAACAACAGCAAGGAGGCCAGGATATGTGATGGAAAGTGAGCAAGGAAGAAAGTTGATGGAAGTGAATTCAGAGAGGAGCTGGGGAGAGTCGTGCACTGCCCGTTAGCTTACATTTAGTGAGTAAACGCATAATTAAATTTATCACTAAGGAGTTCACAATTTTTTCTTAGAGATTTATTTCCTTTCTTTGTTGAATTGATGGATCAATGGATGGATGGTTGGATAGATGAATGGATGGATTAATGGGTGGGTGAATGTAGGGATTGATGAGCAAAGGATGGATGGATGAGTGGGCGGATGGATGGGTATTTAGATGAATGAATGTTGGTTAGATGGATGCTATAAATAAAATGGATACTTTTTTCTACTCCAATGGTCAATTCTGAATTCTAGACGTCCCTCTTGTGGCCTCCTCTTTGCATGCAAACACCTGTGGGGCTGGGTAACATTTTCATCATCAACGTCCGAATGCTCCTCCCTCTCCCTCAGTGAGATTCTCGCTCACAGCGTCATCTACGTGGATGGTGCCCACGGAGTTGTGCAGTGTACAGTTCTGTGATCTCCAGCGACCCTCTGCATTGATGGAACCCCTGAATCTCCCTCCTCAGCCAAGACCTCCCTCATGAGCTCTGGAAACATCTATCCACCTCTCAACTGGACGTTCCCCTGATGACATTCAGGAAGAACGGTGCAAATTCAGAACTGATCTAATTGTCAACAAATGTAGCCCACCAGCAACAGGTCAAGAATCCCCAAGATAGATCTTCACCATGACACCTCTTACCTGTGTATCTTTCAAATCCTCCCAGATTTCCCAGTCTCCACTGCCACCCCCTAATCTAAGGCATCACCATCTCTTGCCTAGACCAATGCTATCCAAAATGGGGCATTGTGAAAAAAGGCCTAGAATGCTTTCTATTTTTTATCTTCACCCTTTAAAATGATCTATTTCTTGTGAATGCTTTACAATATACATACCACATCACTGCTAAACCTCCTGGGTTGCTCTGTGTTGAAAATCTTGTTACTAAAATAGGTGAGGAATGTGGAATCAGAGAGTGGTTAACTCATGTCTAACATCATAGGCTGGTGCCTCACTTTCCTCCTCTCTAAAATGGGCATCCGAGCGTAGGCAGCCCTGAGAGATGTACCAAGCAAGGGCACAGCCCAGGGGTTAAGAGCTCAGACTGGGGAGTCTGGCTGCCTGGGTTCAAATCCCAGCTTTGCCACTTACTAGCTGTGTGAATCACCACAACTGACTGACTTCTCCGTCCCTCCCTTTCCTTACGTGTAACATTGGGATAATATTAGAACGTCTCTCAAGTGGCCACTAAGGAAGTAAGGATTCAGAGAGCTAAGTGCTGTAGCATTATTTATTAAAGTAAACATAAGTCATGATCTCTATGATTATTGAGTAGATTCAACATCAGGAACCATGGGAACAGTGCCAGGCCCACAGGAGATTGCCTAAAAAGCTACCACGAGTGGAGCCGGAAATCTATCCCACTCAAGTTGTTTATTGTGGTTAAAATTGAGGGATGAGGGTAAGCTGCTGTGGAAAACAGTGTGGTCGTTCCTAAAAAAATTAAAAATAGAGTTACCATATGATCCCACAGCTCCACTTCTGGGTACATACCCAGAAGAATTAAAAGGAGGGTCTCGGGGCCAGCCCCTGTGGCCGAGTGGTTAAGTTTGTGTGCTCCGCTGTGGTGGCCCAGGGTTTCGCCAGTTTGGATCCTGGGCGCGGACAGGGCACCACTCGTCAGGCCACATTGAGGTGGCGTCCCACATGCCACAGCTAGAAGAACCTGCAACTAAGATATACAGCTATGTATTGTGGGGGATTTGGGGGAGATAAAGCAGAAAAAAAAGATTGGCAACAGTTGTTAGCTCAGGCGCCAATCTTTAAAAAATAAATAAATAAATAAAAGGAGGGTCTTCAAATGGTATTTGCGCACCCATGTTCATAGCAGCACTATTCACAATAGCTAAAAGGTGGAAGCAACTCAAGTGTCCACTGACGAATGGACAGATAAGCAAAATGTGGCGCACACATACAACAGAATATTATTCAGCCTTAAAGAGGAAGGAAATTCTGACATATGCTGCAGCATGGATGGACCTTGAGGACATTATGGTCAATGAAATAAGTCAGTCACAAAAGGACAAATATTGTATGAGTAACACTTCTATGAGGTCCCTAGAGAGTAGTCAAATTCACAGAGACAGAAAGTAGAAGAGTGGGGCCAGCCCGGTGGTGTGGTGGTGAAGTTTACTCGCTCCACTTTGGCCTCCTGCGGTTTGTAGGTTCAGATCCTGGGCCGGGACCTGGCACCACTCACGAAGCCGTGCTATTTTATGTCCCACATAAAATACAGGAAGACTAGCACAGATGTTAGCTCAGAGCCAATCTTCCTTACACACAAAAAAGAAGAAAGTAGAATAGTGGTTGCCAAGGACTGGGGGAGGGGGAATGGGGGATTACTGTTTAATGGCGACACGGTTTCAGTTTTGCAAGATGAAAAGAGTTCTGGAGATGGATGGTGGTCATGGTTGCACAACAGTATGAATGTATTTATTACCACTGACCTGTACACTTAAAAATGGTTAAGAGATTAAATTGTGTGTTCATTTTGCAACAATAAAAAAATTGAGGGGGCTTGGAGTGTGGGAGCTGGAGTCATCCAGGCTTGGTTTTTGCCTGAGGAGTAGGAAGGAGAGAGAGAGAGAAGAAAGTCCAAGGGAGTAAGAGGAAGGATGGACCCAGAGCTCCTGACTCACAGAGTGAAGGGAAGCCTGGCGGGTGATGGATGCTGAGAGAGAACTGGGGTCAGCAGAGACGTAGATGAGGTCGGTGGATTGAATGGGGCCTTGAATTTTGAATCCACAGTCTTACTGCAGAGCCTGGAAAATTCCACTCTCTGCGGCTCTCTCTGTACCTTCCCCAGCCCCTCGCTTCTGACGCAGGCTGGAGTTTCCACGGCAACAGCCTGAGCTCCTGCATCCTTCAGGAGAAGGTGGGAGCCCCTGTGAGGGGGTACCAAGTGGGGAGAGGGATGGACGTCACAGCAGTCCGGCTGGGGAGGGCCTGGGCAGCCCGACAGAGTCTTTGCGTCAGCAGTTCTTGCGCATCTTTTGTGCACGTTGAAATGCGTCACCCGCAGTGGCCCTGCAGATGGGGAAATGGTCAGGAGCTTCTGTGGATGTGGATAGGAATCCTGAATATATTCTAGGCACCAGCATTTCGTGTTCCCAGAATACCAATGGATCAGAAGGATTGATTGAGCCCCTCTGTGTACTGGACTGCACTCTAGGCGTGGAGAATAAAATGATGAGCAAAAAAGACCAAGTCCCTCCTGGAGCCGCGACACTATTAGGAGAGACAGCTTTCCATACTCTCATTCATTCATTTGCCCATCCTTTCCTTCAAACAGCATTTAATGAAAATGTGCCTGTGGTGGACTCTGAACTAAGCGTGGTGAATGCAGCAAAGAACCAATAGACGAAGCCCTGGTCCCCTAGACTCAAATTCAGGGGGAGGAGCGGGGGCGAGCAGGGCAGGTCATATGTTAACATGCAGTAAGATTTCAGGTGAGGCAAGTGCTGTGACGGAAAATAAGTCAGAATCAAAAGGTATAGAGAGCAGATTTTAGATCAGGTGGTCAAGTAGGGCTTCTTGGAGGTGGTGATATTTACACCTGAATGGAGGGAGGGAGCAGGTCATGGGAATATCAGGGAGAAGAGCAGTCCAGATAGAGCTATTGACACCTTGAAAAGCCCCGGGGCTGGATGGGTGCCGGGCTTCAGGACCAGTGAGACCAGTGTGGCTGGAGGGGAGGGCGGATGGAGAAAGTGGGTGGAGATTTGCTCAGAGAGAGAGAGAGAGAGGAGCCTGATCCTTCAGGCCAAGATGGTTGACAGTCTAGCGCAGGGGTCGGCCAACCCGGCCTGCCACCTGTTTTTGTAAATTACAGCTGTACGGAACACAGACACACCCATCGTTTGTGTGTTGTCTGTGGCTCCATGTGCTGCGACAGCAGAACCGAGTAGCTGTAACCTAGACTAGGTGAGAGGTGGAGAGAAGCCCACAGTGCACCATTCTGTGGTGTCTCTCCCATACAGACGCAATAGGTGTGAATTTCCTCAACAACACAGACACCAGTAAAATAATTAGGAAAGGATGCATTTTGAGTATTACTTTTGTTTTCAATGTAATTTATTTAATTTTAAGTGCATGTAATTTAATATTTACTGAAGGATGTGCTTAAACGTCTCGCAAAATCCCTACAAATTTCCCAGTCAGCTCTTGTGCTCCAGCGTCCGCAGTCTGCAGTGACGTCTGAACTCTGCCGATGAGCCCAGGATGGGAAGGGTTTAGACCAGTCCCCCATCACACTGCATCTCAGGTTTTAGAGAAAGATATTTGGGCGCAAAGGGCCTCAGACCACACAGAGCAGAATCCAGTTACCTGAGACGCTGGCCCCCTGTGCCGGCCCCAGGGCAGCCGGCAGGGCCACCTTGGGGAGAAGAGGGGTCTTAGGGCCTTAGAAGGTCTGGCCTGATTCCCTCTCGCTGTCCAGGTTGGGCAGTTGCGGGGAGGGCTAGGCATGGAAGGGAGGGGCTGCAGGAGCAGGAGGGGAAGGAAGGACGGTCTTGAGGTTTGGGCTGCTCTCCCGAAAACAGGAGTGCATGTTTGTGCAAACTTGACGTACTAACAGCTCTCTGACAGGACATCAGAAGAATATGTGTCCGCCACAATTCTAAGCCTTTTCACAGGCGTAAGTTCATTTTCCAACAGCCCTGTAAGATGGGGCACTTGGCCTCGTTGTCTGTGTCTGAGGTAGAAATAGGCTCAGAGAGGGGAGATGACTCAGCTGAGGTCATGGGGGAGGAGATGGGAGGTGAGGGACACTATAGGAGGTTTGCCTGCCTCTGTCACCTGTGTTTTTTTTTGACATGTAAAAAGTTGTACATATTTAATGTCTATAACTCAGTGAACTTGGGGATGAGTATATGCTCAGGAAACTACCACCACCACCATCAAAGCCATAAACACCCCTCACCTCCCAAAGTTTCCTTCTACGCCGCTATTATTGTGTGTGGCTGTGTGTGTGTGTGTGTGTGTGTGTGTGTGGTGAGGGCACTTCGCATAAGCTCTCAGCAGGTTTTAAGTCTGTGACACCGTGTTGTTGGCTGTTGGCACTACACTGTACAGCAGATCTCCTACCCGTCTACTCCACCACTCCCTGCTTACAATTTCCAGAAGCTTCCCCTCCAGCTTCCCAGGACACACCCATGGCTGTTGTGAGAATGGAACAGAACACATGCACGTGGTCCTAAACAGCTGCCTGGCACCGAGTCAATGCTGAAACTGCTAAATGCTTTGAGTTTCAATTCCCAGTTTTGCCAGTAAATTTCGATGAACAGAGAAGTCGTGAGAACACGGTTCCTCCGGATCCGCAGCAGCTGCTCCGGGAGCCCTGCCTTGTGATGAGGAGTTCACTGGGGACGCACTTGGGATGGGAAATGCCTCGAGAGACACGCTTTTCTTCTTTCAGCAAGCATTTTTTAAGCACCTCCTGTGTGCCTGGCTGAGGGTTTGAACACTACATTTTGGAAAATTCCAGTCTCGGAGGCTCCCTCATTTCTCAGTTCCCTCCCCTTCCTCATCCTGCTGAAGTTTCCATGGCGACAGCCTCTGTGGTCCACCCAGGTGGGGGCTCCTTGGGGAGGACAGGGTGGAGGGGTAAGAGGAGGCCCTGGAGACAAAGACAAGCCTGCGGTGTCCCCACCAGGGCGCACGCACTACTTTGGGGCGCATTGAAGCACGTCCTTGAACCCGGATCTGCAGAAGGGCAGGGACTGGCTGCACGGGTCTCCACCAATGGTTAGAAATCACACTCTGTCCTCGTGCCAGCGATGTGAAGACTGTCCACTCTCACCACTCACCCGCTAGGTCCACACACATCACTTGAGGCCCCATGCGCCAGGAAAGGTTCAAGGCATTAACAACAAAGGATCACCAAAGACAAGCCAGCTCTGCCTCTCACGGACTGAACCGTGTCCCCCCTTCAAAGATGCACAGGTCGAAGTCCTAACCCCCAGTACTTCAGAATGCGACTGTATTTAGAGACAGGGTTTTAAGGAGGCAATTAAGTGAAAACAGGTCCTGTGGCCGGGCCCTAATCCCATGGGTGTGTGTCTTTGCAAGAAGAGGAGATCAGGACACAGACACGCACAGAGGGATGACCAAGCGGGGACACAGGGAGGAGACAGTTGTCTGCAAGCCCAAGAGAGAGGCCTCAGGAGAAACCAGCCCTGGCCGCACCGTGATCCCAGACTCCCGGCCTCCAGAACTGAGAGACGATCCATGCCCTGTCGTTGAGCCGCCCGGTCTGGGTGGTTTGTTACGGCAGCCCCGGAAAAGCAAAGCCGCTCTTGTATCTGTTAGAGTCTCACGGAGAGATCTTTATTAAATAAAAAATTTTTTGCTAGTAAATCCAATAAATATACAGACAGCCTCTCTTTTCCAGCCAATCTGTCCAGCCGCATCTTCTAACAGTCCTTGGTTTAAACTCTGCTCTCTATACGCATCGGTCTTCAGACACACAAAGCCCATTCCTGCCCCTGAGCCTTTGCACCCACGGCTCCTCCACTCTCACTCTGTCTGGAGCTCCCCATGGCGGGATTCTTCTTGACCTTTGAGCCTTAACTGAACTGTCACCTCCTTGGAGAAATTCCCCGCTCCACTCCCACTGTCTTAGCTGAAGGCACCCCTCCAGTCAACATCCCAGCAGCTCACTTTTCGTTCTCCGCAGGGACTGCTGTCAGAAATTACTCTTTCACGTATTTGTTTCGCTACTGATTGACTGCTCAGCGACTGGAGCATAAACCCCGTGAAAGCAGGGAATTTTTCCTGTCTTTTTTAGCACTGTATTCCCAGCACCTAGAGCTGGGAATATCAGTTGCATGAATGAATGAATGAATGAATGAAGTGAAAGCTTCTCAGAGCACTCTGCGAGCCCCTGGTTGTTACAGGCAGGGTCTCTGAATTCCTCGAGACTCACAGCAGGGGAAATTCAGGGGTGTCTCTTGAATGAGGCAAGACAGACCCACCTCTCCCTCCTTCCCCCTTTGCTCACTCCCACGGGAAGGGGGACGGCGGAGGGCCCACTCCCTGTGGCTCAGGTTGCACTGCGCCCTGGCTGCCGCCTGAGCCTCCCTCCCCGCCTTCCTCCGGAGCCGAGCAGCAGGAAGCCTGTGTCACGGAGGGGCGAGGAGGTTTCCGCTCATCGTCCCAAATGTCCGTGGAGGGGACCGGGGGCATGGCTGGCCTGAATCTCTCCGACACAGGAGGGCCTGAGGTGCTCACAGGAGGCAAAGGGACTTGGCGAGAGAGAGGGGGGAGGATGAGAAAGGTACCTGGAGAGTGGGCAGAGCCTTCTGGCCGGTACAAGAGGCGTACACCGACATTTCTAACTCGAGGGTGTGCATTTTTAGTCAGGAAAATCTTATTTTAAAAGAACTTTTTTTTTGAATCTTGAAGAATTGCTTATAAAGACGCATCTTGGGGGTGCAGCAACCTCCAGGCTCATTCAGTGTGTCCTTCCCTGTTAATCCGCACACCTTCCACGAAGAACAGCAAACCTCATTTTTCCTAAGTGTTTCCAGCTGTGAGATGTCAAATTTGCACAATTTAGTTTCCAGATGTGCTGTTATATTTAATGCACTTTAAACTCGAAAATGTAAACTTTGAAATACTGCATTGCTGTTTTGAAAGAAACAAAATCGTCTTTGCCTTCCTCAGCTGTCTGCCGTCTCAGGACACCGACTCGCCTCTTTCGTTATTCTGAGGCTAAAAGCTCTTGTGCGGATGGCTTGGAGTTTGAAAAATAAGTGGCTGGTGTTGCGAAGTATATTTCCTATTCTTGGTAACATGTGACATTAGTCTCTGCGCTTTGGAAATACTATGATTTGAATTTCGCGTTTATCTGAACATAAAGATCGCCCCTTTTGTGAATCTGCAGGATGCCCGTGACACAGGCAGCAAGGTTGCCACTATCATTTAAAATTACGAAAGTAAAAACATAATACAGATTTTTTTTCTAAATTACTCAGATTTGATTCATAGCAGATATCCTTTGGGGTTTTTTTGTTTGTTTGTTTTCACGGTCATTACAAAATATATGAATTGTCATTGGTGGGGAAATGTAAAGAAATTTCTTTATACTTAAAAAAATTTACTGTGATTAAAACAAGCAGCCCTCTGTTTTCAGAAAAAAATTATAAATTAATTTATTACAGAATTATCTAGTTACCATAATTGGATTACCACTTATCAATCCTTCTTTTAAAAATGTTATATATATTTTAAATGTTATTACTCTGTAAAAGAAAATTGCTTGGTATATTTACATCTTCTCTCTAGTAAAGCTTTCATTCTTAAATCATGGCATTCCTGGACTCTGACGACATTTAAAATGAGTTTTTGTGCTGGGAGCAGAGACTGCAGAAGCAAATTCATTTGTTTTTGTTTTGTTTGCGGCTAGAGATTTTAAAATGTGAATTATTTTAGGAACGATTAGAACAGAAAACTACCATCTTCTAAATTACGACAAAGATGTTAAAAATATGAAAAAAAATGTTTTAGAATAAATGAAAGGACATCACTCTGTCATTTTGGGCAATGGTCTTTGAGAAATACTTCTGTAAACTTTGATTCTGTAAAATTCTGCATCGTACATATTTTCATTTTAGCAATGGTGACAAATTATGCACTGTCAAAAAAAATGGTTTATCTGAAATTCAAATTTAACTGGCATCCCGTATTTTTATTTGCTAAATCTGGCAACCTTAAATAATAGTAACAACAAAAATAATGCTAATAATAAGCACAAATGTTAATTAAATGCTTACTGAGTACATGGCCAGCTAATGATCTGGGATGTGTTTATGTCATAACTTAAGCTTAAAAAAAAGAGAGACAGACAGGAAGCCAAACAATATAAAAACATTGCGACCCCAGTTTTTCAGAAGCAAATTCATTCCTTCATTCGTTTACTTGTTCAACAACTATGTAGCGACTTCCTCCCAAGCATCAGGCCCCTCCGTGAGCTCCGAAGACGGACTGGCAGGCAAAGAAACATAAGCACCCAAGTCACAGTGACATCCCAGATGAGAAAAAAAGAAAGAAGTAAAAACTGTGGAAAAAAAAAAAAAGGAGAGGGATCTCATTTATTCGAAGACCTATTTTTCAGATTTTAACATTTTTACCATAATTTAGTAGACAGTATTTTTTTTTAATAACGATGCCTGAAATAATTTGCACCTTAAAATCCATAGTCTCAAAAAAGGCAAATGTGAGTTATTCCCAATAAACATTGGACTAATTCAAATAGATTAGCTTACTGTTAGGGGGAGAAAAGCCATGGCATTTTAGGTTAGATTTTTTTCGTGGTAAAAGGTGGTAGAAATAAAGACGATGCAAGAAGACCAACGCTGAGCGGGGTGGTCCGAGGGAGGCCTCGTGGAGGAGGTACCGGCAGAGAAGAAAGCGGAGAAACGCTGGTAAAAAAAATGCAACCCCAGGAAATAATTTGCAAAACAGATGGCTAGCATTTAGTCCAGGGTTTGCAAACGCGCGGGTCTCCAGGACACTGACCATTGTGCTGTGTCCTTAGCAACCATTCTCATCCTCAGTTACACGGCAACATACAGGGAATTCGGCGTGGCGGTGTCGGGTGTGCGCTGCAAGTAAGAGCCGGGAGCTTAGCTTCCGCCGAGCTGAGCTGCGGCTGCCGTCACAGAAGGCCACAGACCAGGCGGCTTCGACCACAGGAATTTATTTCTCACGGTTCTGGAGGCTGGGGAGGCCCGGGTCGGGTACCAGCACCGCTGAGTTCTGAGGAGAAGCTCTATTTTACTAGCCTCTCCCTGCGGCCTCGCATGGTGGAGAGAGAGACCTCTCTCCGTGTCTCTTCTCATAAAGGCACTAATCCCATCGTGGGGGCTCCACCCGCATGATCTAATCACCTCCCAAAGAGCCCCTCTAAATACCGTCCCACTGAGGCTTAGGGCTTTAACATGAGTTTGGGGGACACACACAACCCATTCACAGCAAGCCCTTAGCTGGGGGTCCGTGCTCCATAAGTGTTACCACTTGACTGTTATGGTTCTGAATGTCACCAAGATGAAAATTGAAAATAAGAGAAGACTCAGTGAATGCAGCATCACTGGTTCCAACTCTCAGCTTACTGGGAGCTGCCCAACAAAGGGGCTGATTCTCTCATCTGAGATAAGAATGGGCGGTAGGGGTGGAGGACTCCCCACCATGTGCTTGAGGCTCAGTCATTCATTCTATCAATAAATATTTAAGAAAGGCCCACTGTGTGCCAGGTCACGATTTATAACCAACTCCAAAGCCTGGAAAATTCCACTTTTCTGGGCTCCCTGGGCCCCTTCCTCAGGCCTTGTCCTTCCCTACTTGGCTGCGGTTTCCATGGTGATGGTCAGAGCCTCCTTCTATTGCTAAGGACAGATCAACAATGGGGGCGGGGGGGAGGTTTGCGGAGGAGCAAGCCACGTGGGTTGACTAATCTCATTGAGAGGCTGTGGTGGCCTTGGGAGGGGGATTCACAATCTTGAGACTGCAAGACTTGGGACTGCAATCTCAAGTCTCAAGGTTGCGGACTTGAGAAGAGGCTCAAGTCTGCAATCACCCCATAGCGGTCTCTGCACATCTTTGGGTGCCTTTAAGTGGGGGTTTGCAGAAGAACAAAAACACTTGTGTGAGGTCTCTGAAGAGTCAGTTAGAGATCATGCATCTCCTGCAGCCTCCAGTGATAAACAGCGTCATCTACCCTCAGAATTCATCAGGCTGTTCCATAAATATTGATGGAGCCTTCTGTGCCAAGCCCTCGTCTGTGGCCACAGCCTCTGCTCCCCTGTGCTTTGTTCTGGTGGGAGACAGATTCATTCACTCCAAAAGTTTGGTCCTTTATTTAACAAAGATGTTGAGGATCTTCTGGGAGGCAGGTGTCACGCTAGATTCGGAGAAATGGTGGGGAATGAGTTGAGCCAGCCCCCATGCTCATTGAGGCTGCGTTGGTGCAGGAGACACACAGCGAACCCAAGCATTAATGTAGCGTCACGGTGGGCTCCGCCTGTGGAGGAAAATAAAGCAGGGAGCTGGAAGATGTTAATACGCAGGAGAAGGACTATTTCAGATGTGTGCTAAGGAAGTGGCAATATCTGAGCAACAAGCCCAACGAGGGGCAAGTAAACATGAGATTCTCTAGGTGAAGAGAGGTCTTGGCAGAGGGAAGAGCATGTACAAATTTCCTGAGGCGGCAACCTGCAGGTGCACAGAATCCATGGCGACCACTGAGGGACGGAGGGACTGTGAGGAGGAAGGTCCAGGTGGCAGCCAGGTTACGCAAGTCCTCACAAAATCAAATAAAATACGAATTTTGAATTTTATTAATAAATTATTAATATCGATCCCAGTATTATTGCTTGAGTCCCCACTACGAGGATTTGGCACTGCTGCAGCAAAGCAGACACGCTGCCTGCCTCCCCGGAGCTCACGGTTATGAGGAGACACCCAGATGAATCAGATCAGGGAAAAGTAAGCACCTCTCGAGAACGTCAAATCTGCATTCAGCGCCTTCTCCCTGCTGTGCTGGGCATCCGCAGATGAGCAAGACAAGCACGGGTGTTCAGCTTGCACTAGGGTGATGGTGATGGAAATAGAGTGAACATACTTTTTGGGGGATGGCGTTGTCATTTCCTGAGCCAAAGAAAGATCAATGGCTTCAGAGAAATGAATGAGCAGAAATGGACAATTGTACTATCTAAAATGATGGACCAGGCACAGTTGTAAATTCTTTATAGTAAATTCTCTCAATAACCCTATAAGGTGGATGATATTATTCCCTAGTTTTGACATGAGCACACTGAGGCACAGAACTTGGACCATCTGTCCCACATTGTGCAGCTAGTAAATGGCAGGGCTGGGATTTGATGGCTCCCAGAGCCCAAGCTCTAACCTGGTCAGGATGCTCTTTGCAACCGCGTTACCATCCAAAGCCAGAAATCTGTGCATACAGTGTGTCTACACAAACAAGTTGGCACAAACCTCAGTGTGAGAAGACAGTGTGCTCAGGTGGTGAGGAGATGCCTCCTCCAAAGGAAGCAACCGGCAGGAGGCGGTTACCGGCGTCAGAAGAAAACCTGTGACAAGTGGAATCTTCCTTTTGAGGGAAAGTTCTCTAAAGTGATCCCATTGTAGCTGGTCCGATAACCACCCTTTGTCAAACTCCAGTTTACAAGATGCCGGACCACGTGTTGAATGTTGTTTGCATTATCCTACAAGGTAGAACCGATTAACATGGTGATTTTATAAATAAGCAATTCAATGAATAAAGGGCTCAGAAAGATAGAAACACCTGCCCAAGAACCTACATTTTTTAATATTTATTTTTTAAATTGTGGTAAAATGCACGTAACGTAAAATTTACCACCTTAACCATTTTAAGTGTACCGTTCAGTAGCATTAAGTACATTCATATTGTTGTGCAGCCATCACCACCATCCATCCATGGAACTCTTTTCAGTTTGCAAAACCGAAACTCTGTACCTGATAAGGAGTGACTCTCTGTTTCCCCTCCCCCAGCCCTTGGCAACCACCGTTTACTTTCCTTGCCCATGAATTTGATTACTCCAGGCGCCTCATATAAATGGAGTCACGCAGTATTTGTCCTTTTGTGATTGGCTTATTTCACTTAGCATAATATCTTCAGGTTCATCCATGTTGTAGCATGTGTCAGAATTTTCTTCCTTTTTAAGGCTGAATAATATTCCACACTTTGTTTATCCATTTGTCTATCGATGGACAGTTGGGCTGCTTATTCCATTCAGCTATTGCGAATCCTGCTGCTGTGAACATTAAGCACACAAGCATCTCTGCAAGTCCCTGCTTTCATTTCTTTTGGGTGTATTCCCAGAAAAGGAATTGTTGAGTTATAAGGTAATTCTACGTCTAATTTTTTGAGGAACGGCCACACTATCCTCCATAGCAGCTGCACCATTTTACACTCCCACCAGTAGTGCAAAAGGGAAGAACCCAGATTTTTATTTATTCGCAAATAGTGAATGAGAGACTAGAGGATTCTAGGCTGGAATTTTAAACATACACTCAGTCTGATACAAGATTCCAGAATATTCCATCCTCTGAGGGTCTCTCTGCTGATTTTCAGCCACCTCCTCTTCTTCTTCGTCCTAACAGAAGTTTCCATGGTAACAGATTGAGTTTGCCTGCGTTGCTAAGGAACCAAAGAGCCCTGAGGAGAGAATGGCTGGCGTGACTGTAGTCCAGCCAGCCTGGGTGAGGGATGGGGAGACCTGGGGAGGATCTCAGCCTGCAGTCTCCCCACCACTGGTTCACCCACCCTCTCCGTGCTTGCCGTTTGACAGTGTCTTTGCAAAAGGGCAAAAAATTGACTCTGGGCCTCATAGCATCTAGAAAGCCCCACATTTTCACATCAGCAGGGCCAGTGACATAAATATTGAGTATTCTCATCACATTTTCATCCATTCTTTCACTTATTCATTCAACAAATATTTATTGAATGCCTACTATGTTAAGTCAATGTGCCAGACCTTGGGAACGTAATGGTGAGAAAAAAGACATGATGTTGAAGGAAAGCAGAATATGCTACTCCAAAATATGGCTGTAGGAGTTCAGAACGTGCTACTCCAGATAATGCCAGTTTGGTATATTAATTATTTTGAGCTGTAAACACTTGAAAAACAGCAAATGCAGGGAGAGGCTTTCTCTGCTCTCCCCTCATCTGCCTAAAGACAGATCCTCCAAAAGGAGCTCAATTGTCACAAGTCCCCTCCTTGGGGATTTTCATCCATCAGAGAAGATCGAATCTTATCACAAGAGGGGAGACTAGAAGTAGACACCATACCTGGATACACTTTGTCACAAAGTGCCACATCTCCTGTCTATCGTTCTAAGGACCTATTCCTCTTTCCTAAAAATCGTTTACTCTCCCTTAAGCTGTCTTCATCCCCCCTTCCCCTATTAAGATGGTATTTAAGCCTGAGTTCTAAACCACTTCTTCGAGTTACTCATTTTCCCCTAGGTATCCTCTGTGTATACATAAGGTAACATGTTAATAAGCTTTTAGGGCCACTTTGGAGATGCTTCCATTCCGTCATTTATCCTACAAATATACACTGTGGGTCCACCTTGTGCCAGACACTATGCTAGAGAGAAGAGAGAGAAACAGAACCCCTCCCAGAGCTGGCAGTGGTGGGGTGGAGTCCATCTTAAAGTGACCAGTGACTCTGGGGCTTTTTACTTTTTATTAAAATGCATCCTTGAACTGTCCTACATCTTGATTGTGGGGTTGATTACAGGTGCATGCATTTGTCAAAATCCATTAGTCATATGCTGACAATGGGTGCATTTTGTTTTATGTAAACTGTACGTCAATAAGTTGATTTTTTAAAAAAATACATTTTGGGGCAGGGTCAAAAATGTACTATTTGGGTCTCTGTAGACTCCTAAAGAAATCACAAGTGTCAAAAAGAGCCACTGTTGTGAGCATTATCTGTTGTGTCCATTCACCCGCTGACTCGTGATGAGGGCCTGTGTGTGCCCCATAGCTGGAAGCAGATAGACATTGCCGTGGCGCGTGGGTTACCACGTGAGACAATTAGTAATATTATGAGCCAGGGAAGGTAAGGGCTTTGGAGAAAAGGAGAATAAAGATTGAAAGGGAGGGGGCTGGTCTAGATCTGATGGTCAGAGGCAGTGGTATTTGAGCCAAGATCTGCATGGAGGAGGGAATAAGTCCAGGGAATATCTTGGGAAGACCAGAGTAAAGGTCTTAGCAGGTCAGTGGGTAGTGGGCGGGTGTTGGAAAATGTTCTCATTTGTACTCATGGGAATTTAATTTATGTGGGTCACTGAGGGACTATAGAGAGGTTAATACCATTGAAAGATTTTTATTACTTACATTCCCAAAAGAAGAGGGCAAGCCAGACAGGGCCACAGAGGAAGCACCAGGGTGGACAGGAGGCAGGAGACAGGAAGGAGGGGAAAGTCTAGGCCGGATGCTTTCTTGGGGCTTCCACGGGAAAGGCAGGGGAGGGCGGACAGTTTAGGGTTGGCTAATTTGAATAATTCCAGTGGGCTTTGGCTGTAGGGATGGCCCTGTGATGATTTATGGCAGGAAGATTAGGGGTTTGGTGTGAGAGAGTCTGATAAAGGAGATGGTTTGGGCTATAGGCTGAGGACGGGCTGGTTTGCAAATGAAAGACTTGCTTGCAGGCAAGTTGCTATCTTCAGGCATTAGGTAGCTCTGGGAGGGGCAGTCTCCCCCTGGGTCTGTCAGTCCCTCCCCCTCCCACCAAGAGAAGTCAAAACACGGTAAGACACAGAAAATAAAAACACAATTAATACAAGCGGGCAGACAGGTGGATGGATGGGTGGGCGGGCGGGCGAGCGAGAGGATGAGTGGATGGGTAATTGGGAGGACGGATAAATCCAAATGCCGACTATATAGATTTCCACCCCCAAAATGAGAAGAAAATTTTCCGAGTACAGGTAGAAATGAGGTGTGTGAGTCCCCTCCCCGACTCACAGGGTCACTCCTTGAGGCACAGTTACTTCTCTAGTCACATTTATTAAGTCTCTACTGTATGCTAGACCATGATTATTAAATCACACACAATCTTTACCCAAATCATGGAACATTCCAGTCTCCAAGGCTTTCTGGATCCCTACTCAGTCCCCTTCAGCACCCCAACTCCAGCTGCAGTTTCCATGGCAACAGCCTCCCCCAATCACCATTCAAGGAGAACAGGCTAGATTATCCCATTTCCAGCCAGGGTCCCAGGGCGGGGGTGGGAGGATTATCATAAACTCTCAGGCTGGTGGCCAAACAGCAGTGGTTCAAGTAAATCTTTAATGCACATTAAAATGCAAAGGAATATTGCAGAACGGTGAGGGAGGGAGGAATGGCCACCCTGGCTCTGCAGACTTTGTTTTTTAGGAACCACTAATCAACTGTAAGGCCCTGCAGCATTAACATTACTGGTCTCATCACACACTCATTGAGTCAGTCAATAAATACTGACTGGGTCCATTGTGTGCCAGGCACTGTCCTGTCCTAGGCATAGGTGTTACTGCACCAGGTTCGTTTTTGCCTGCTGCCCAGAAAGCCAAACACCCAGACAATGAGATTGCAACAGAGAGAGAGTTTAATCACAAGGCAGCCACGTGAGGAAGCAAGAGAATGTCTCAAATCCCCTTCCCTGAAAATGAGGGCTCAGGGATATTTATGGGATTGGGGCAAAGTGGTCTGAAATGTGGAGGTAGGTGATTAGAGGTGACGGGACGTGAGGTAATTGATGATCTGTGCCAGCGTAGTCAGTCTTCATGCCTCTTCACAGGACCCATGCTCACAAAATGGCAGCATCAGCACGATCTGAGGATGGAGTTTTTAGCCTCTTGACATCAAAAGGTTGCTTATCAGACATATGCAAGGGCCCAGTTGATGAGTTGGTGGTCTCAACTGCCCTGGAGCGGACAAAGGGGTTCTAATTGCTGAAAAACATCTTACTCACCCATTACCATGGTGACCCAGGCTCCAGGGAGATGTCATCTATAGGAGGCTAGTGGGAGTCAGGTAGCACATTGCCTAAGCAGCACAGTTAACAACGGGCGGGTTAAACAGCTAAAAGCTATAATCAATAATTGCAAAAAGGAAAAAAAATCTTTAGTTCCTAGCTACTTAACCATCAATGGCTAACTGTTTGCCAGTTTCAATCCCCCATTCTCTGGTCATTCCTCATTCTCAAGGGATTCTGGGTGATGGCCGATCTAGCTACTTCTTGCTGAATTGGGGTGTAGATCTCGGTTAGAGGAAGGAAACTGTTTAGCACTTGTTTGGAAATATTCTCTTATTCCCGGCTTCAGGTTGACATTTTGCATTATTAGAATTTTATGCTTGCTCAACAGTTTTGGAACAACATCTAAAGGTATATTATATAGTCAAATATCTGACCAGAAGGATAAGAAGTATAGATAACCCAAATTTTAACAGTCCCTGAAAAATAGACCTAATCCCAGTGAGCCTCCATCCAGGCAGACCTCTGGTCTTAGTTCCTGATAGTCCTTTGTTTGACCAGATATACATCAGAGAACAGAGCAATACCCTTTCAGTTGTCCTTGATGATGGTATCAGCCTAGACTCTCTGCCCAGGGGTCATCACAGTCCTAAGGAGCTCAAAAGACTAAGTTGTCAATTTATTGCAGCTGGGAGGGGCCATGAAATCTTCAGAACATGTCTGAGTTAGTTAATCAAAGGTCATTCAAAGTTACAACATGGTTTCTTTTCTACAATATGGCTTCCCTTATGTCAGTCTTGTGTTGAGCCAGTATCATAGGGACTAAAAAGGGAAGCAAAACCAGGTACCATCTTGACCCTCCTAGGCCTTAGGCAATCTGGAGGGTCGTTCATTCATTTACTCCAAGAAATTCACTTACTCCTTCAACATGTGTTTAGGGCTTCCACTACGGGCTAGGTGCTACACACAGGATTTGGTGACTATGGGCCAAGGGCCATGCCTCCTGGAGGCTTCATTCTAGTGGGAGAAATAGAGAAAAAGTCAGGGGGTGAGAAATGTTAGGAACCAAACAAGGGCAGAGGATGGAGGTAGGGAATAACACAGGGGAGGGGAGCAAGCTGTTCTCACTGAGGGAAGGAAACATGTCAGCAGCTGCTGGGGTGGGGTCACAGTGGGGTAGTTGACTGCCCAGGTTCCATCTTTTACCCAATTACACAAGGATGAAACCTGGGTGTAGATTTTGCCTTTCCCCTCCACGCCCTTCCAAACACAGTCACCAAGTCCTGACACTCCTTCCTCCAAAATACCTTCTAGATCAGGCCACGTTGTCCATCTCCTCACTTTCTCTTTTGCCTCCCAGGTGGCCTTCTTCCCTCCCTACGTGTTCTCAAAGGAAAACTTGACCATTTTGCTCCCTGAAAAAAAAATCCATGGATTCCCTTTGGTCACAGGATAAGAACCACTCTGCGCCATATCCTACAGGCAATGGAGGCTGCAAATTTCAGCATGGAAGAAATTTAGAGATGACAGCATTGCTGCGAGAGGAGAGTATGGACGGCAACTTTAAGATGCAATCACGTGGATTTCATAGTGGTGACGCAATCATGCCTTTTACAGACAGTGAGCGATACCTAGGAATATGTGTGTGCACACACATAATTCAACTGCAGTGTGACTGAGTAAAATTCTCCTGGTTGCTTCAGAGTTACAATGGGGATGTATTTCAGGTGTTCAGTTCAACAGACATTAATTGAGTGCTTACTGTATGCCCAGCACAATGATTGGTATTCACAACCGTGGGCCACAATGAGAGGAGCAGGACTGGGTGCCCTAAAATTGGAAGGAAACCTGATAAGTGTGTTCCAGAGATGCCATCTGCCAAAAAAGACTGTTAACATTTGACACCTTTTAATATATTGGAAATGAGTGTCTCAAAATCATTAGTTATGTTGAGTTGCTTCCAAGAAAACTGTTAAATCCCTTTGATTGATGGTAAGGTATATAAAGCTCTGAGTGCAATTGGGCGTTTAGCTCACTAATCAGGAGAACCTTTGGAAGTGGAGGTTGGCCAGCTGACACCTTGAGAGATGCCCCAAAACTGAGACAGTAAGTGTAGTTTCAAGGGTCTCAGTTCGTGATGATTTGTTAGGCAGTGATAGATATCTGAGACATCCATCAATGGAACGGATGAACAATGCCTTTAAAAAGAGGTGCATTTTTGTCCATAGTTAGGGGTCACTGTTAAACTAAAACAATTAGCCAAAAACTGTACTTGACTCGAATTTCAGTGGTACAAAACCTGCTTTTAGAAGTCAACATGCTAAGTGATGCGGGGTCGGTGAGCCGAGGAGTCGAAAGAAAGATTTCTTAGACTCTTAAGATCTGGCAGTAGTGCTCTTTTATTTGGAGAATAGTGTGGAATAGCATGGGGACAGGGCCCATGGGCAGTCAGAGCTGCTGCTGCTGCTGCCCCGAGTTGAGGGTTAGGGCTAATTTTATAAGGCATGGGTATGTGCGTCATCTCTTTACAAGACAAAGGAAAGAACATGAAAAAAAGTTAAAATGGTATCAGTGCAGGTGGGGTCTGGTCATTGGGTGATCCCATGACTTTTAGACAAGAATCAAATCGGATTAAGTAAAGGTTAGAAAGGTTGGAAGCCACCACCCTAAATCAGTTACATGAGATTGCCAGACAGCAACCAACTTAAGTTCTTGCCTTCCCCCTTAAGAGTTTCTAGGGAAAAGGTCATCTCCCTTCTTCTTCCTGGCACAGAGAGGGAGGCACCTTTTACAGATAGAGATTTACCTTACAAACGTAAATGTGTCCCAACAAGGGCAAGTTCCATTCCCCAGAGCCCCCTTCCCTGTCCCAGTTTATCGAAAGCAATCAGCCCAAAACAATCCCGATGCCAAAGAGACATATCCTGGGGTGGCCAATTTCAGGTCCCCACAAGGTCATCCCCCCTTCCTTCACAAATGCAAATATCTCTCAAAGAGCAAGCAAATTCCAGTCCTCAGAGCCTGCTTCTCATCTGCAGTTTTTTAAAATTAACCAGCCTAAAATCTTCATCACTAAGGAGGAGAGTGGTCCTGATTTTGTTCCTTTTCCAAAGGCTTATACTCAAAGAAAATTAAGTGGAGAGACTACCTTAGATGCGAATCTATTTCACAAGCTCCACAGGCAAGTGACAATCTGATGAGGACCCGTGGAGAAAACCAGCCTCCTACAGGCTCTGGTTCTGGGCTGAACACTGTGTGTGTATTACCTTAGTGAGAAAGGAAAGGCAACCATTTTATTGGGGACAAAGACCCATATTTTTATTCATTCATTTATTGCAAAGCAAACACACAGTGTGAGCTCAGAGCCTGGAAAATTCCAGCCTGCAAGGCCCTCTCTGCTCCTTCGCAGACCCCTCCCCTTCCCAATGCCGGCTGCAGTTTCCATGGCAACAGCCTAAACCCAATTCTGATGCAAAACCCGGTAAAGATTCCTGAGGGGAGGTGGAAGAACCACTGATGTCAGACCGACCAGGACGGGGGATGGAGAAGACTCTTAAAGATACAGACATCTCACCAGTGGTTCATGCACATTTAAAAACAATTTCTTTTAATTGTGGTAAAATAGACATGTTGTGAAATGTGAAACAAAATGGATTCCCTTAGATCTAAGGGCTTTGAAATGGAGCTGGGAAGCCATGAAGGAAACGGGTCTGGTGCACGTCCTCCTCGGGCAGAACGTGAACTTTTGAACCGAGTAATGCTGCAAGAAACCTGCAGCTCGTCAAAGTCACGGACTTCTGCCTCCCACTAACTAACCTTAGCCATCAATTATGTTTAGCCAAGATTAGCTTTCCGCCTGCAACTCCAATTAACATTCTTTGTAATGCAAACCTCCCTTCCCTGCCTTTAATTGCCTCTGACTTTTACTCCCTGGCAGGATACTATTTGAGTTTCTACCTGAATCTGTGCTCCCCGGATTGCAATTCTTTGAACACAAAATAAACACCTCTCTGCCTCTCATGTTGGCTCTTTGTTTTTAGGCTAAGAATATCGTAAAATTTACTATGTTCACCATCTTTAAGTGTACACTTCAGTGGCATTAAACGCATTCACATTGTTGTGTGACCATCACCACCATCTATCTCCAGAACTTTCTCATCTTCCCAAACTGAAACTCTGTACTCATTAAACACTAACTCCCCATCCTCATGGCCCATCTCCTGGCAACCACCATTCTGCTTTCTGTCTCGATGAATTTGACTGCTCTAGTGACCTCATATGAGTGGAACCATACAGTTGTCCTTTTGTGACTGGCTTATTTCACTGAGCATGATACCCTCAAGGTTCATCCATGTTGTAGCATGTGTCACAATTTCCTTCCTTTTTAAGACTGAATAATATTCCATTGTATTGGGGTACAACATTTTGCTTATCTATTCATCCATCCATGGACACTTGCATTCCTTCCACCTTTTGGCTCTTGTGAATAGTGCTGCTGTGAACGTGGGTGTACACATACCTCTTTGAGGCGCTGTTTTCAATTCTTTTGGACATATAGCCTGAAGTGGTATTGCTGGATCATATGGCAATTCTATTTTTAATTTTTTGAGGAATCACCACACTGTTTTCCACAGCAGCTGTGCAATTTTACATTCCCACCAGCAATCACGCACAACTTTCACGCCCACCAGACTGCTTGCTTTGATGGAGTCTTTGCAGACGGGCGGGAAGATGGCTCTGGAGCTTCTGCAGATTCTCTGTCATCATGAGTTTTTAGTGAATGCTTGTTGCAGGTGCCAGTGGCATAAATATCATCTGTCTCCTACCATCCAGTCATTCTTCATTCGTTTAATCATTTGTTGATACACTCATTCCCTCAACACTATTTGCTGTGTGTCTACAATCTGCTGGGCATTGGAAGTAAAACGAGGAGAAAAAAACAGACCCAGTCTTTGCTTTCATAGAGCTTAAAATACATCAATTCAGTCATTTACTCCATAAGTACCTCCCTAGGGCCCACTCTATGCCAGGCACTGTGTTCAGGACAGAGGATTCCGTGGTGAGCAAAACACACACCAGGGGTGTTGTGGGCTGGACATTAATCTCACAGACCATGTCTCAACAACAGTAGACATTGAGTGGGCATTTACTGAGTGCCAGGAACAATTCCAGACTCCAGGGAGACAGTGGAAAAGAATAACCAAGCACCAGTCTCTGTTTTTGTGGAGTTGACCCTCGGTAAGGTGGGAGATGTTTAAAATATAGAAACAAATCTGTCAGGCTGTGTCAGGCTCCAAGAGACAAGAAATGCAACTCAGTCTGGCTTAAAGAATAAAAGAAATATGTCAGATGTATAGACTGAAAATGGCAGCAAGATAGCAGTCTCCATGCAGTGTTGCATTTACGGTCATTATTTATTAGGCTTTGCAATAACCATGTTTTCTAGTTTTTATTTGCTGCTTTGACATCTTGGAGCCTTGCTGACCGGGAGGAACTGCGGCTCCCAGGGCTAGCCGATGCCTAGAGATAGTAAACAACTCACTTGTGAGTGTGGTCTTCATAGATAAACCAGCCAATCCAGACCCCATACCCCCACCACCCCTCCATCAGGCTCTTACACTTTGGACCACTATCCATCTGCCCTAATCCCCCCCAGGGCAGGTACCTGACAATCAGGGACAGCCGCTATCTCTAGAGCCCACTGAAATTATTCAAATTAGCCAATCCTAAGCCTCACCCATTCCTTCCCTTGGAAACCACAGTAAAGGCTCCTCCCCACATTCCTCCCTCCCTTTCTGCCTCCTGGGGACCCTGGTGCTTCCTCATGTGGCCCTGCATGGCATGTCGCCTCCTCTTGGGAACTGTGACTAACCGACTATCTTCTCGATGAACAGCCATCTCCTGATCTGTTGGCCCTACAGTTCCTGAATAACCATAAAATCTATATTTAAAGCAAGATCCAGCTCTGTTTTTTCTCTACTAAGCAGGAGAAAGCCTGCTTCTTGGTCTTAGACCACTCCTTCCTGTGGGATCCTAATCCTGCCCTCTCCCCAGCTGTCTTCTCAGGACTCTAGTCCTTTTTTTTTCTTTCCCCTCTGCTTTTTTCTCCCCAAATCCCCTGGTACATAGTTGTATATTTTAGCTATGGGTCCTTCTAGTTGTGGCACGTGGGACGCCACTTCAACATGGCCTAATGAGCGGTGCCATGTCCATGCCCGGGATCCAAACCCTGGGCCGCCGAAGCGGAGTGTGAACTTAACCACTCGGCCATGGAGCCGGCCCCTCTACTCCTTTTTTAAAGGGAGATTGGGGTTTTGAGAGGGAGAGATGTCCAGGCATCTGTGTGACTTGGTTATTCTTTCCTTACTGGAATTGCCTTCTCTCCAAGCATAGAGTGATTGTGATGTGGATTAAGGCTGCCCCCCAGGGAGAGAAGCCCAGGGCATCCTCACCTACAAGCCGATCTATATGACCAGATGCGTATCTAAAGTTATACGACCGCACAATAACCAGACCCCATCTGCCCTGAAACCATTTAATGACTTTTTACATCATCTTTTCTTTTTTCCAGTAAAAATAAGTCACATACCCGTGCCTTATAAATTTAGCCCTAACCCTCAACTCAGGGCAGCAGCAGGAGCTCTGACTGCCCATGGGTCCTGTCCCCATGCTATTCCGTACTATTCTCTAAATAAAAGAGCACCACTGCCAGACCTTGAGAGTCCAAGAAATTTTTCTTTCGACTCTTTGGCTCACCGTCCCCACACCAGTTGCACTTGGCTTTCCCTCCTTCTCAAACACCTCTCCCCATCCAAATACTTCTAGATACGATCCTGGCCTCAAGGATGGGAACCAGCATCTACTCCCTGCTTTCCAGGACATCAGCCAGACTGCCCCCACTCCTCGGCCCCCACATCTAATCACTCTCCTTCTCCAGAAGTTCCTCTCCATAAATAGCTCTGTAATCAGAGAACTCCTGCCCCTGTTTCTTAGTTGAAATACTGCAATCACTTTTCAAAGGGACTCCTTCCTTTTCAAAGGAAAATCTGACCTTCTCACTCCCATGTCCAACTCTCCGATGGATGGTTATTTTTCTTAGAATGAAAATCCCGCTCCTTCTCGTGGCCTGTAATCGGTGGTAGCTCTAGAATTTCTTCTTAGGAGAGGTTTGGAGTGGCAGCCTTGTTGGAAGCAGTGTCCGGGGGTTTGCATTAAGCCTTAGCATCCAAACACTAACTCTCCTTCTGCGTGGAACCCCTGGGGAATATCTGATGGAATTCAGTTTGACAAGGTTGTATTAAGCACCCACTACGTCCCAGGCCTGTGATCTGTACTTGAATTGAGGCACCCTCTTGTGCTACCAAAACTATTTTTAAATTAAAAAAAATATCCAGTCTAAACAGATGCCTAGGGTCTCACGCAGGGTTATGCTTTAATATTATGTATCCTCAGAACACTAGCCACTCTGTGTCCTGGGGAAATTATCACAAAATGAGTGGTTTAAAAGAACATGAATATGGGGCTGGCCCCGTGGCCGAGTGGTTAAGTTCGCGCACTCTGTAGCAGGCGGCCCAGTGTTTCGTTAGTTCGAATCCTGGGTGCGGACATGGCACTGCTCATCAGACCACGCTGAGGCAGCGTCCCACATGCCACAACTAGAAGAACCCACGATGAAGAATACACAACTATGTACCGGGGGGCTTTGGGGAGAAAAAGGAAAAAATAAAAAAAATCTTTAAAAAAAAAAAAAAAAGAACATGAATATATTCTTTCAGATTCTGGAGGCTGGACATCTGAAATCAAGGTGTTAGCAGGGCCGGGCTCTCCCTGCAGCGTCTGGGAGAGGAATCCTTCCTTGCCTCTTCTAGCTTCTGGCAATAGCTGGTGATCCTTGGCATTCTTGGGCTTGTAGCAGCATAGCTCGCTCCATCTCTGCCCCCACCCTCATGTGGCCATCTTCCCTCTGTGTGTCTGCATCCAAATTTCCCTCTTCTGATAAGGAAACAGGCCATCGCATTAGGGCTCACTCTAATCCCATCTGACCTCATTTTATCTTGATTACATCTGCGAGGGGGCTGAATAAACAAATGGACAATGGCCAGACCATATATAAAAATGAAACTCTATGATGGACGAGTTAATGAACTAGATGGCAGGAATCCTTTCACAATGTCTATATGCATCAAATCGTCACGATGTACACTTTAAATATCTTACAATTTTATTTGTCAACTATGCTTCAAAACTGAAAAAAAAATTGAAAAAAAGAGAAAAAACTCTAACCCACAACCTACAGCAGCTTGCTCAGCATACCAACCCATTATCTACAATAACCAGTCCAGGAAGCCAGCCCACTGTAAGTCAGACCACTATTTCTAGTAACAATCCAGGAAGGCAAAAATAACCCCTGGAACCATCAGCACAAAAGGGCCAGAACTTGATGAATAATTGGCAGCTTCCCTAATTTTTGTCCCCACTTCCAACTTAATACCAATCAGAGAAAGCCAATTACACTCTACTAACCAATCACATAGGGTGCCCGGCTACTCGTTAGTCCACCTCCTGCTTCCTGGTGCCAACAGCCTCCAGTCAGGGCTCCCCTGAAGCCTGCCCTTTCTCCACTATAGAGTTTTCTCATTCCTCTGCCTGCCTTTGAGTCTCTGCCAAATGCAAGCGGCCTTTCTGTCCGCTGGAAAGAGTAGACCCTTCCTCTGGAGCACAGCCCCATCACACACATCTGAGCAGGACACATGTTCCAGGGAAGAGAAGCACCTTCAACCCACTTGTGCAAGGCAGAACGTGGTCTCCACCTCGGCTTCTCCCCTCCGTGCTCCGTATTTAACGATCATCATGGATCCTGACAAGACAGCCTGCAGAACATCTCCTCAAGCTGACCCACCTCCCTGATGTCCTGGCCACCACCCCAGTACAAGCTACCAGCATCTCTTGGCTCTGACTGTTGTAACAGCTTCCTTAGTGGTCCCCTGAATGCCCTGTGCCTTTGCTAGAATCCTTGCATGTTGAAACCCGCCTCTAATGGATTCCCACTGCTGACAGGATTAACACCAAAGTCCTGCATTCCTACCTGGGTGGCGACCTTGGTACAGGCAGGGCTGAGGGATTTGTCTTGAACCCGCATTGTATCATCTCAACTCTTATGCATGCTGCCTATTGTAAATAATCACCATCATAACTATCAATGTGTGTGTGTCTGTGCAGTTTTGTACTTTGTAACCTGATGTTGTGGGCATGGATAGATACATACACAAGTCCTCTCACAGTCTAAAACTCTATGCGTGGACAGACTTGGTATCCTAGACATCTGCTAACGAGAAAAGCAGCCCTTCCTTACCAACAGCACTTCATGTCCCCCATCTGAAAAACATCTCAATGAACAAACACATCCTTCATGTTTCACTCCCTTGAAGCTAGTTCATTGCTCCATTGTAGGTCTTTGATGTCGCTCTCACTTTTTGATCTCATGAAAAAAGACATACTGTGACTTCTCTTGTTCCCAAATGTACATTTGGCCTCTTTTCAAGTATACATTTTCAGTTTACAGTTTGAAGGTTTGTTGACCTGCGAGTTCAAGGCCCTCTCTGCCCTGCAGATAGCACAGCAGTTCCTGGAACTGGCTCTGTGTTTGTGTGTGTGTGTGGGGGGGGGGGGGGGGGGGGGGGGGGGGATCTGTGAGCACCGAGACATGGAAGAAAGCCCCTCATTCCGACGTGCTAACCGAGCAGGGTGTGAAGGCTCCAGCCTCCGGCCCCCAGGCCTCTCCTTCCTTCCCACACCGAATTTCTTACGAACAGCAAAGTCTTGTATTTAAGATGTGAGTCTAAGGCCTCCTCCAAAACACTCTCATAGAATAGCAACAGCGTGTGCTCAGCAAATTCCTGTTAAACAGAATTCCCCAAATATGTCCCATATGTAACTGTGAAGTATTTAGAGGCATTTAAGCTGTACTTTGTAACTGCTGCCCCGTGCGTGTGTGCACAGCATGTGTTTTCTCTGAATGGTCATCTGTACACGTGGTGGCCCTTGGCTCATTTCTTGCTTCCCGTCCTCTTTCCACCCAACACCAACCAGGTTTTTACCACGTCACTCCAAGAAGCTGCTCTTGTCAAGGTGTCAACGACTCCACATTCGTAAATCCAATGGCTGCTTCCACTTCCTCTGTTATCAGACTTGGAGCTGCTCACTGCCTCCTCCTGTTACCTTCAGGGACACTAAACTCCCTCTCATCTTTGTCTTATTTCACCAGGTGCTCGCCTCCTCTGCTCTTCCTCTAAGTATTAGAGGGCTCCGGGACTGGGTCCACGTCCACCTTCCCTATCTGCAGGAGTCACTTACTGCTACATAACAAGCAGCAATTTGGAACAACAACCGTTTATTTTATCACCCGGTGCCTGTGACTCAGGGAATCGAGAACTGCTTGGCTGAGCGGCTGTGGCTGAGTCCCTCCTGAGACTGCTGTTAAGATGTAGACCAGAGTGCAGTCATCTGGAGGCTTGGCTGGGGCTGGATGATCCTCTTTCAAGGTGGCTCCCTCATCTGCCTGGCAAGTTATGCTGGCTGTTGGCAGAAGGCTTTGTTTCCTCACCACGTGCAGCTGCTTAAGTGCCCACACGACGCGGTGACTGGTTCCTCCCGGAGTGAGAGAGCCAAGGGCGAGCATGAAGGAAAATGCAAAGCCTTTTATTACTTAGCCTTGGAAACCACACATCGACATTCTGCATTCTGGTTACTCAGGTCAGCGCTATCCATCATGGGAGGGAACTACACAGTGGTGTGAGTACCAAGAGGCGCAAGTCACTAGGGACCACCCTGGCAGCCAGCTTCTACACCATCTCTACTCTTTCCCAAGTTGACTTCATCCAGATCCCCATTTACAAAAAACACCTCCAAGCTGATTTGTATCTCCAGCTTTAATTTTTTATCTGAACTCCTGCCTCCTTGACATCTCCCCATGAATGTCAGGTTGACACCTTAAGCTAATGTGTCTAACACGAATCTTCAGTTCCTCTCAAAATCTGCTCCTCACCCGAGGCTTCCCAACCTCTGTCAACGGCACTGCCCTCTACCCACGAGCCCAAATTCAAAATGTGCAAGTCATTCTCCATTTTTTTATTCCATCACACCACATAACCATGCCACCACAAATCCTGCCTCAGCTCAACCTGCAAGGCATAGCAGGATTCGATCTATTTGTGTCCACCTTGGTCCAGGGGCTATCAGTTCTCCTAGATAACTGTGACATCCTGATGACAGAGGTCATTCCAGTTCCACAGATAGCCCATCTTCTATGAGGCAAGCCCTAGACCTTTGCAAACAAATCAGATCATGTCACCCTCTCCTCATCCACCGCCCACTCCAGCTTAACCCCTTTCAGGGGTGCCACAACTTACACAGAATGAAAGGAAAGCTACTTACCATTGGCCTACAAGGTCAATGGTGTCCTGGCCCCTGTCTGCTTCTCTCATTGCCGAGCCCTTATCCCTTGGTCACCAACCTCTTGCCACCCTGGCCTCCTCGCTGTCCCTGAAAACTTTCTCTACCCCAGGACCTAGACTTTTTACCTTTTCTCTAGTAAGAATTTTCTTTCTCCACAATTCCCATGGTTGATTCTTTCTCACATCTCGGCTCACAGGTCACATTCTCAAAGACAGAGCTGTGACGGGGACGAGGCGAGCTTAAGGAGGTACCAAAAACTCAGTCCTCAAGATAAACAGTATTTTAACGCAATATTTTTAAAAAATCAAAACTAACACAAAAATAAAAAGCCATGATGGAAAGACAAAATATCAAAAATTTAAGTAAAGTCCAGTGTGGGCTGAGCCATATTGAAGGCCGAGGCAAAGGAAAAATGGGAGCCTTTGCGTATGTGTCACTATGCAAATATTTAATGGCCCATTTTTTGCCCCAGAACATTAAAGTCATTGAAAAAAACATTGAAAAATTGAAAAGTAGGTGTATTAAAGCTCATAACATTATCTTATGTTTAAATATTTTAGATATACAAAAGAAAAAACCCCAGAATTTATTATAATTTTATTTTCCTGGATTTAATGTAAGCAAACTCATCAATAACATTTTCAAAATCTATTTCTGGAAAAAATTACCCTCTAAAAATACACTTAAAAAATACATCAAAGCACGGATGGAACACTGTATATTTTTCCTTTGCCTCAGGCTCCCATACAGTGGAGCACGGTACTGTCAGATTCTGTCTGTCCTTAAAATTTTAATATTTTGTTCATCATGGGGTTTTTTTTCCATTATTTTTTTTCAAATATTGCATTAAAATATTATTAATCTTGATGACTGAGTGTTTCGTGCTGTTATTTATTGAGTTTGCTGTGTGGCTACGATTCTTTTGTGCCTTTGGTGCTCATGGGAACCCTGAGAGTCAGACCCTCTCTATTTCAAGTGAGGGCAGTGGGGCTCGGGGGTTTCGGGAGCTGTGGGGTGACGTATCCCGCCCAGCGGAGTCTAACTCGTCATCAGAGGGAACTCGAGATGACCCCCCCTTCTCTCCGTCCCTCGGGGCCTCCTCTGTAATGCGGGAGGTAACGTCACCCTCCTTTTCAATACGTCATGAGGAGTCAACAGAAAGCACTCAGCATAGTGCCTGGCACACAATAAGCATAATAAATGTTAGCTATTTTACAATAATGATAGTAATTTAATGATGATGATGTATCAGCATCTTTGGCCCCAACCAAATCTGAAACAGCCGATTCTAAAAATACAGGGATTCTTCATCTCGGTGAATAGCTCCACTGTCCAAAATGTGTCCATTTCTGCCTCTCCCCTTGGCTTCCACACTACCCGAGGCCCCTGTCATGAGCATGGCCCAGCCCCCGGCCCAGTGGCCACACAGCCCAGAGAAGTCTCGGAGCAAATATTTGTTCTTCCTCAAGTTTGCTTTTGTGTGACTGTTCGATCTCTCTCTGAGCTGCAAGAGGGCAGCGGTCATGTCTCCATGTGTCCCAGGTCATCTCCAGTGTCCTAGAGAAAACCTGGCATAAAGTAAATGTTCAATTCATATTGACAACACTACAAATATTAATAATTTTAACTGCTAAATTATGAATCCCAAATTCTTACCATCTACAAGGCCCTTCTTAATCCAACCCCTACCTCCTACCACCTTCTCTTCCTCTCTCTTCCTGACAGCTCTCCAGCCACTCTGGTCTCCTTGTCCTTCCTGGAATGCATCGTGTTTTTCTACCTCAGGGCCTTTGCAGGGCCTGTGCTGTACCTTCTCCCTGGAATGTTCTTTTCCCACAACTTGCTCCCTTCCTTTATTCATCTCTCTCCTCATTATCACAACCCTCGAGAGGCCTTCTTTGACCACTCCATCACTTTCACCCCAGTCACTTTCTCTCCCACTACCCCTTTCGTTCTTTATCACAGCACACGAACCACGTTTTGTTTCTGGTCTGTCTCCTCCCTTAGAACCTAAGTGCCATGAGGATTTTCAGGGAAGGTTCTTATACGTCATTTTATCCTGGGGTTTCTCAACTTGGCACTACTGACAGTAGAGGCCAGATAATTCTTTGCTGGGGGGAAGGGGTGGTCGCTGTCCTGCTCATTGTAGGATGTTGGCAGCATCCCAGGCCTCTAAGCACTAAATGCTAATAGCACCCACCCCCTTTAGTTGTGGCAACCAAAATATCTCCAAATGCCTCCTTGGAGAGCAAAACTGCCCCTAGTAGAAAACCACTGCTATGTCCCCACGTCCTAGAAGAGGATCTGCCATTACCATTGGGTTAAAATCAACAGAGAGTGAGTGAATGATTACAGTAGATAATCCTTGCATCTCAGTGCTGGCAGGAGACTTGCAATGTCTGACAGAGCAAGGCTGATTATGTGACATTCTATAAACATCCAAGGGTGCAATTTAATTGCAGGAAAGGACATGTCCTGGTGTGCAAGACAAAGGCCACACATCCTGTGGTCATGGGAACTGCAGAGGGCAGCAGGCGGGAGAGGGGAGGGGGCTGCAGAATTGCAGAGAGAGTGCACGAGAGAGGTTCAGGGTGTGGAAACGTCCAGGCTCCAGAGGTAAATGAGTGTGGGTTCAAGAACGTCCTAGCACATGCCACACAATACTAGTTTGTGGAGAGACCAAAATACAAAATACATTTGACCCTGCCGCTGCCCCCCAACCCCCAGTCTGTGTCATGAGAAATGTTTTCTCCTTCTAAGGCAAGAGTATTTGGTTCTGGGGAGAACTGCATTCACTAATGCTCCTTGCTAGGCGAATTTTGGTGAGTGATACTCAAAACAGGAATGACTAAGTGCTGGTGATAAATGGAGGAAGGGAGCAATGTCAGTTACTGTGCAATGAGAAAAATGAAACGAGGCGAGGCAGCCGTGCTATGGACTGAATTGTGAGCGGGACTACTTGTGAGTCCTGAGTCCTTCTAGTGGATCACGGAACTAGGGATGGTCTTGGGGACCCCAATACACATGGCATTGAGTATTCCTCAAAAATGCAAGATGTTTTATAGGAAAGAGCTTTCTTATTTTGACTATAAGCCATTACATCACTTATTTTAGTTAATTGTCTCATAAATGTTGCTGTAATGACCAGAAGGTAGGGATTAGTGCCCTTGTGAATTCCAGAAGTGACACTGCTGGGTCAAAGGGTGAACATATTGTAGATTTTGGTATACATTGCCAAAAATGCTCGACACAGTGGATGGTCCCTCACGTACCTACTGCTGGCATGTAGAAATGAGCCTGCCTCCCCATCCCCGTATGGACTGTGTGTGTGGTCCGTATTCTCATCTTTGCCCCCCGGATGTGGTGGAAACTGTGTCTCAGCTTGGTTTTGGCCTTCAGTTTTTGGATCCCAAGTGAGGTGAGACCTCCAGTAATGTTGCTCGAATGTTGGAATAGGTTGCTTTGTGAAGACCTTTGCAGATCCTTTGTCCTGTTTTTCCATTTTGGTGTTCTACTTTTTCTTACTGACTTGAAACACAATTCATACATGAGTAATAAAGATTCCTTTGACTATCACGCCTGCAACGATGAAGTTAAACTGTTGGGGTTTTTCTTTCAACCTTTTTAACTTGTGGATTTCCCTGGTGTATATACATATATACTATTTTTTTTAATTGTGGTAAAAAACACGACATAAAATTTACCATCTTAACCATTTTTAAGGTTATGGTTCAGGTGAAGCATATTCACATTGTTGTGCAACCATCACCACCATCCATCTCCAGAACTCTTTTCATCTTGCAAAACTGAAACTCTCTCCCCATTAAACAACAATCCCCTATTTCCACCTCCCTTAGTCCACGGCAACCAGAATCCTGCTAGAAACTATGGATTCACATCTCTATGAATTTGATGACTAGGCACCTCAAATAAGTGAACTCATACAGGATTTGTCTTTCTGTGTCCAGCTTATTTCACTCAGCACAATGTCCTCAAGGTTCATCCATGCTGTAGCATGTGTCAGAATTTCCTTCCTTTTTAAACTAAATAATATTCCATTGTGTGGATAGACCACATTGTGATCATCTGTTCATCAACTGATGGGCACTTGGGTTGCTTCCACCTCTTGGCTATTGTGAATAATGCTGCTGTGAACATGGGTGTACAAACGTCTCTTTAAGACCCTGCTTTCAATTCTTTTAGGTATAGATGCAGAAGCAGAATACGCGATCATATAGTAGTTCTATTTTTACTTTTTTGTGGGACCACCATACTGCTTTCTGTAGTGGCTGCGCCATTTTACATTCCTACCGAAAGTGCACAAGGCTTCCAATTTCTTCTCATACTCCTCAGTGTTTGGCTTTTTTTTATAGTGACCATCCTAATGGGTGTGAGGTGGTATCTCATTGCTTTTATGTGGTCAGATTTATGTATCTTCTCTTTCATGCTTGTGTGCTTTGTGACATGTTAACAAGCCCATCCTATCCATGATGATAAGAATATTTACACACAGAATCTCCTTTGAGCTGAGACAAGGAGACCACTAATGTGCTCTACGCTCCTAGGCAAGCTCTGTTCTTCAACAAGGTCCTGGCTCCAGTTGCTCGTAGAAGAATCTGAGCCAGAATTAAACTGAAAAGACAGTTCATATGGGAGAGAATTTCTCCGGGAATCTCATGGCCCTTTGGACGAAGCTCTAATTATGTCAACATTCAGTCTAAGTGCCAGATAAATCAACCTACTTCGGAATTTTCCCAGATTAATGAGCTCAATGCCAGACTGGAGCCAGGCTCTCTCTATATTGCCTTCTAACTCGGGAAGGGAATGGCTTTCTTGGAAACAGTGAAATGTAGCCAGTATTCTGGAGACATTCATCCCCATACTGTAAACATATTTAATACCAGCTATCTGCTTTGCAGATTACGCCCCTGGAGCCAATTGCAAATGGGCTTCTCTCGACATTTCTGGGGTTAAAATCTTGACTCTAATATCCTAATGGTTTTAGTTCTTGTGATGAGCAAATTCATTGGGACCTCGCAGGCATCAAGCATTTATGGCCACTTCCAAAATTCTGTATTGCATTAAATTAAAGTAAAACCAGAATAATTATAATAACTGAGATGTCTATGAATAAGACTTGAGATATAATAAGGGAGAAAAGTCTTTGTGATTTTGTAAACTTACTTTCTGTGTATGTAAACTCACTTACAGAAACATATTGAAAAGGATCCCTGTTCTGTCTCTCTCTCTCTCCCTTCCTTCTTTCCTTCCTTTCTTCCTTTTTTCTTTCTTTCTCTCTTTCTTTCTGCAACTGGTGGCAATATTTTGCAAACACACCTTCCAGACAAGCCCCAAAGCCTCCTCAGTCTAGCTCAATGGCTGCCTTATAGAAATTCCTCCCATGTAGAAATTCTAGAGCTCCAATAGCTTGCAGATGATGAGAAGAATTTGAGTATTTATATAAAATGCAAAGGGAAGTCCTTGAGGTGGTGTAGGCGAGGCAGGCCCACGGTTTAGGTTTTCCCATAAGAAATTCCAGTCTGTCCTCTGAGAGTCCTCTGAAAAGTCACATAGAGGGTTCAGGGATCCAGGAGGGAGAAGATGCCCTATGTGGAGATGGAGAGGTGGGAGCTGACTCAGGAGGCACCTGGGACATACAATGGACAGCCCCTGGTGACGAGATGTCCAGGATGTGGCAGAGTGTATTCCTGGTTTCTGTCTCAGGGAGCTGGGTGGTCAGGAGCTTCTTTTCCTGAGAAGAGAAACATTTACATACATGCTGGATGTTGATTTTTCTGTGAAGAACCTCCTCTGAAGAGTTTACAAAAAAACAAGGCAGCCTCCCTCTGGGAAGAGAGAATAGGATTTCCAACATTTCACTATTCTACAGAAAGATAGAATGAATAGCCCGGCACTATGGCTTATGAAATCCTTAAGGGCAGGGGCGGGGGGAGGAATCGGACATAGAATTATTGGGTCAGAGGGAATACAAAGTTTTAAGAGTTTTAATCTAATATATCAAATTTGACGTCACATTCAAACAGCCTAGAGATAGCCACTGTTCTTATTTTGCTATATATCTTTCTGGCCTTTTAAATATGCATATATGTGCACCTAAAATTTACAGGAAATTGGGATTGGACTCCAGTTCAAGAGTTGGCAAACTCTGGCAGCCAGCATACTAAGAATGATTTTTACATTTTAAAAGGATTGTTAGAAGGAGAGAAAAAGGAGGAGGAAGAAGAGGGGGAGAAATTGACTCCACAGAGACACATAGTGTTCGAAGTCTAAAATATTTACTATCTGGCCCTTTATAGAGAGAGTTTGCTAACCCCTGATTTTTTTTTTAAATCATCTTTTGTTTTCACTCATGAGTCTTTCTCTACTTTGTTAAAGATTCCTCAAAATTCTTAATTTCATTTGTAGAAAGGACAGAGTTTTATTTCCTTAAATAGCTCTACAAATGCTCGATTCTCAATGCATTTCCTACCCTCCCTTCCCATTTCTCCATTTCACAAAAATGCCACAGGAAGCACCCTTGCGCACGCATCCTTGCGCCCTTCTCCCGGAATGCATGACGGCTAAACTTCTAAAGAGGGGATGTGACCCAGAGAGCTTGTGCTTTAAGAACATTGATACACTGCAACGAACTTCTCAACAACAAGACTGTCTCCACTTCCTGCCCTGCTGCCAGCATATGGAGTCACTGATTTCCCAGCACAAAGGATCATCACTCCAGGTGTGATCAAAGAAACAGGAGATACAGACTTGTCAAGAAAATCTGGCAATCTATCATTTCTCCTTCTGTCATTTGGTGTTTGCAGCAACCACTGTTTCAATGAACTTGGAGTCCCCGCTTTACCCCAGTCGTGGTGTACATGCTGAACTTTCCGTTGTGCAAAGGGTCTCCATCACCTTGTGTTCCTGTTTCAGTGGTGGGGAAGAGGAAGCGGAGTTTGAGGAGAAAGCAGTAAACAGGCAAAAATTCAAAATGATGCCCGTTCTCTGGGTGGTGCAGCCTCATGCCACGAGGCGCAGCTTGGTGAGCGAGCCTGGTCAGGATTTCAAGCCCCACTTGCCCCTTGAATATCAGCCTTGTGCAGTGAACAGCCTGCACAACCCTACACTGGAGCCCTGTGGCCTCCCTACCCAAATTCCAATCTTTAGAAAGGCAAGTAAGGTCTTCTTCCGCCTCCTACTGCAAACCCTTACTAGTATTTATTGAGCACTTACAGCATGCAAACCATAGACTTGTATGTGAAATTTAATCTCACACCCATCTGTGAGTCAGGAGTTCTTACAGCCTCCATTTTTCTTATAACCCTCGTTAATATAGATAAATAATAGTATCTATATTAATACTTAGACAGTGGCTTATCAATAAAATCCAAAGTGCGTTCCATGAGCTACAAGGCCCTCTCGTCCAGATGAAGAAACTGAGGCCCAGGACGATTATGCTTGATGCATTAGAACTGAGCAAATCTGACTCCAGTGCCCCCATGTTTAACCACGACACCAAACAGCCTCCCGTCCTCCTCAGTGCCTCACGGATTCGTGTGTAAAATGGGGTGAAAGTATCACTCGCCTTGCACGATTGTTACGAGGAATGAAATGGAGGCACAAGCATGTGCCCAGAACAATTAGCCATCGGGTTAAATATGTTGTCAGGACTGTTGTTACTACCATCACTGTCGCCGCTTCAGATCCCTTCCCAACTTTGATATTGATGACCCTAAACCTGATGCCCCCATCCCAAACCCACCCCTAATGCCTCTCTTTGTGTCCCTACCCATGATGGTCACGCTGACACATGCCACCCTCTTGCTCTCATCTCATTCACTTCTAAGTGCCCAATATCCAGCACCACGGCCACACAGCCCAGAGTGGTCACCAGGGAAATTATTCGTCCTTCTGAAGTCACTTCTGGGTGCTTATCGGAGTAACTCCTCTCCCTCCCGGTGGACTTTGAGCCACGTGGATGCTTCCAGACTTGTGTCGTTGATGAACACAATGAATGCACACAACCTTGTCTCTATTAATACTTACAAAGGCTAATTAATAAAATCGGAAGTGCTTTCCAGCCTGGCCTGACCTTCCACCATTGCTGACTGCACCTCTCACCTTCTCTTTGCTCATGCTGCTCAGGGGTTGCTGGATTCCCCTAGAAGGTCCCAACAGGTCCTTCCCTCCAGCTCTCGCTTTTGCTGGTCAACTGCCTGGATTGTTTCCCCACTCCCTTCCCTTGTACAGCTGCTCGATTCCCATCTCTTCCAGGGGCCTCTTGCTAAACTTGCCTCCCCATCACTCCTGCTCCCATTCCCCAATGTCCTTTGCTTTGTCTCTCTCGTGGCGTTGTGATTTTTTGTGTTCTCCTGTTTGCCGACTGTGACCCAACTAGAGTGAAAGCTCCAAAGCAGGGATTTTTGACTGTCTAGTTCTGTTGCATCCACACCCCTGGTCTGTCACCTGGCTCACGGTGGGCCCTCTGTACCTATTTGTCCAATGATAAACACGTGTGTCAGATGAACACATGTCTTGGGCATGAGGGTCTTGGGGCAGAGACCGCTTGTTTTTTCTCACTGTTGCGTCTCTGGCTTCAGGGAAGGTGTCAGGCACCAAGTGGGCTTGATCAATATGAGTTCTTATACAGCCTGCAGCAACCCAAAGCATCAGTTTAATTTTCTCCTGCAGTAACCCCACTAAGGTTGGGCATGAATGGACACAACAGATGGGCCTGACCTTGCGGTGGGGAGGAGGCAGCAGGTGGGCCGATGCCCTGCCGCCCCATCACCCCACACCAGCCTTGGTCTTTGTTGCTTACTTGTTATCTGTTTTCCCTCAAGGGCTGTCACCTGATGTGCGTGACAAGGCAGGCTCAGCCGGTTGCCATGGAAACCATAGCTGCATTGAGGAATGGGAGGGGCCGGATGAGCAGAAGCTGGAAATTTCCAGTTCTGAAGTTAGGCTGTTTGGGGATCAAAATCCCTTGAAGCAGGTGCTTCCTAAAAGTTGGTCGAGAAAATGCATGGCTCTGCACCCCGCCCCCTAGCCTATCTGAACCAAGGAAATGTTCTCCTCAGTGCTGCGTGTTCCAGGGAGAACCACACACATGCCGCCCAGCTTCCAAGGTGAATTCTGTTCATTGAATCCAAAATACTGCCAGCTGAAGGTGGCAAACGAAGAGAGGAGAGAAACCATTTCAGACAATTGTGAGGGCCACAAAGAACATTAAACGGGGAGCTGGGAAAGACAGGGTGGGGGTCTTAGATCAATGAATCATTCTGTGGCTTGTGCCCATTCTCTCCTTTTTCCTTTTAAACTGCTCATCATATTCCATTGTATGAACAGACCTCAATTAATTCGCCCATTCTCTTGTTGGTGGACATTTAGATTGTACCCAGTTTTTTTTCTTGCTGTTATAAGCACTTCTGGATGTCTCTAGTGCCCAGAGCAGCACCTAATAACATAGTTTCCGCTCAATAAACATTTGTCCAATGAATGAACGTTGCAATGAACATGCTTGAACTTGTGTCCTTGCCACATGTGTGAGAGTTTCTTCCAGGGCACAAATCTCAAAATGGATTTTCTGAATGATAAGGGAAGGCGCATCACCAGCTTCTCTAGATCTTGTCAAATTACTCTCAAAAATGGTCCTGGATTTGGGGCCAGCCTGTTGGCATAATGGTTCAGTTCATATGCTCCAATTTGGTGGCCAACTTCATGGGCCCAGAGCCCAGGCACAGACCTATCCACTGCTCATTAAGCCATGCTGTGGTGGCATCCCACATACAAAAAGTATAGAAAGATTGATACAGATGTTAGCTCAGAGCCAATCTTCCTCACCAAAACAAACAAAAAAAAACAGTCCTGGATTTATATTGTCTTTTTCATCCACTGAAATGGATGCACTATGATAACAGATGCATTCTATCTTTTTTTATCTCTACTGTATCCTCAGTCTGTGATGGAGTGTCTGGCACATAGCAGGTATTCAATAGATATTTCTAGAAGGTGAATAAATGGACGAGTAAATGGATTATATTTGCTCAAATTTGGATAACAACGCATATACAGGTTTTTAATCCCATTTATGTTTATTTAACATGAAATCGTAACATTAAATATCCTTCAGAACACAGTTTCTTTATCAAGCAAAGAATTTGTTTTTGGACAGTAGAATCCTGCGCAATACGGCACTTCAAACACACATTTTGTGCACTTTTCAATTGATCACCACCGCTCCCCCAGCAAGACTGTGTGGGTGTGTGTACTTTTGTGAGTGTCTGCGTGGGGTATGTTCCCAGAATTGGATTTGCTGGGTTAAAGAGCATGCACTTAATAAACACTGATGCCCATTGCCAAAAGAACTTGCTGGAAAGATTAGAGCAATTCACAGTCTCCTCACTAGCCTGGAAAGGCATCCATTTTTCACACAATCACCAGCTCTGCTCATCTATATTTTCACCTGTGTCCATTTGACAATGGGATAAATGACGTGCCAGTTTGGTTTTCATATCCATTTTCTTTTTAGAGTACAAAGAGGTTGGAATGCCATTTTGTATTTTTTTGAACATTTCAATTTTCTCTTTTAAAGTCTTTCTGGTGTTGGCCCGGTGGCACAGTGGTTAAGTTCACACGTTCCACTTCAGCAGCCCAGGGTTCACTGGTTTGGATCCTGGGTGTGGACCTACGTACCACTTAACTAAGCCATGCTGTGGCAGGCGTCCCACATATGAAATAGAGGAAGATGGACATGGATGTTAGCTCAGGGCCAATCTTCCTCAACAAAGAGGAGGAGGATTGGTGGCAGATGTTAGCTCAGGGCTAATCTTCCTGAAAAAAAAGTCTTTCTGTCCACATATGTGTTTTGAAGTTCATTTCGCCCCATATTTTTAATTCATGCCTTATAAACACAATGGGTGTATAAAAGATAGAGTTTCTTTATCATTAAACTGCAAGTGGTTTTACTCATTTTGCCTCTTTACCCTGGTTTATACTTTTTTCTTCTGTCCCTACTCTTTCAGCTCTCGTGGAGACCGATTAAGCCATCTTTTTCTTTGTATGGTTTTAAGTTCTAGATTTGCATTTACTGAGCCTTTCTCCAGCCAAATTATAAAAATATTCACCCAAGCTTTCTGGTGGTGAGCAGGAAATTGAAGGCCACCGGCTCTCTCCCTGCCCCAACGTCATCTTCCTTCCTGCGACTCAGACAAATTCTAGGGTGTTCGACATCCATCCGATTGCCCATGCATCCAAGAAAGGAATTTTGATGCTCTGACATCCTGTTAAATGAATAAAGGCACCTGGGTCCCAATTTCAAGCTAAACGTTCATTTGTTCATTTATTCTCAATCTAAAAGTGTTTCAAGATTCTCCTATGTGTCAGGCAATCTGCTAGGGCACAGGAGAGAACAAAAATCTACATTGCTTTAACATTTCTCTCCCCTGCTAGACTATACGCTCCATGAGTCAGGGATTTGGATGATCTTCCCGTGTGTCCCCTAAACCTCACGGGCCCCCCTGCATGCAGTGCTGCTTGCAGAAACTTTTCTTTTTTTCCCTTCTTCTTCTTCTTTCCCAAAGTCCCCCCAGTACACACTATATTCTGTTTGTAGGTCCCTCTTGTTGTGCTATGTGGGACGCCACCTCAGCGTGGCCTGATGAGTGGTGTCATGTACGTGCCCAGGATCCGAACCCATGAAACCCTGGGCCACTGAAGTGGAGTGCGCAGACCTAACCACTAAGCTATGGGTTGGCCCTAAGCTTCCATTAAACTTTTGCTGAATGAACCTAAAAAAATCTTGTTTGAAGGAATAAATGGCACTCACCGCTCAACACTCAGAGCCAAGAGCATGACTTTTCCATTTTTTATTTTTTCCTGTTATCATCAGCTCCCAGAACAGTCAATCCATATTTGTTGAATAAATGAATAAATAAGCAAGTGGAAGAAAAGATAATGCTGATGTCACTGGTGCTTAAATGATGTGTGTGATTTCCAACCGGGTCCGGGGAGCCCCTCACAGCCAATTCTGAGCTCTCGTGCAAAGCTCCCGTTGAGGGATGTGTTTGAAGGGGCACGGAGTCCAGCATCGCCACTGCTGGAGGACTGAGGGTTTGAGGCTTCCCACCGCCCAGCTACCCGCTCCTTCTTAAGAGCAATACCTGTTGTACAGAAGGAGGCTCAGCTGTTGCCATGGGAACTGCAGCTGGAGCGAGAAAGGAGAGGAGCTGGAATTTTCCAGGCTCTGATATCAGACTGTGTATGTGTGTGTGTGTGTGCGTGGGGGGGGAGGGTGTTCAAGATGCTGGGCAAGCACACTGAAGGTGCACAGTAAAAGTTTGTTGAAAAAATGAATAATTGTGCCCTTGCTGCTCCCACCCCAGTCTACAGACGTCTTGGGAAATTTCTCTGCTCTCTGTGGGGCTGACATCTGTGAGGGGACATTTGATTGCAGCGGCAACTACACTCACTCAGTGCCTCTTGTTCACTGGATTTTATAGGAACTCAAAATACTAATAAAAAGCTGTGAACTCACTGAAAAAGAAGACACTTTGGTGCAGCTATGAATGCAATGGGACAAATCTGCCTGGGAGCGAGGCTGGCGACTGGACGGCTTTCCATCAGCGAAGCTCATCTCAGCAGCTGAGACCGATCTGTACGGAGACATGTGGCTCTTATCCTTTAGTCTGCTCCGTCATATTCCACTGTATGAAAGCAACACAATTTATTTATCCGTTCCCCTGTCAATAGACATTTGAGTCATCTATCCCTCTTGTTCTCCACAACAAAGAATCTGAACAGCCCCCATCTCCAGCGCAGTTCCTGACACAGAGATGACAGTTGATAGATACACGTTGAGTGAATAAATATTGCAACGAGCATTTTTGTACTTGAGTCCTTGTGGGACTAGGCGGGCGTTCCCTTGGGCAAATATCCAGGAGCAGAATTGCTGGGCTATAAAGTAGCTTCTTCAATCTCAACATGGTGACATTTTGGGTCAGTTATTCTTTTTTGGGGGGGAGGTATCCCGTGCACTGTAGGAGGTTTAGCAGCATCCCTGGTTACTATTCACTAAATGCCAGTAGCACCTCCTGCCCCTAGTTGTGACAACCAAATGTGTCTCTAAGCAAACATCCCCATGGGTTGGACAGGTAGAAAACATCCTCAGCTGAGAACCACTGGTTACAGACAGTGCACATCTCCCACTTTTCTAGATAGCGTCAAATTGCCCGTGTGTCTCTTTTGTACTTGTTTTCCATCTGTTCTTCCCACTAAACTGAAAGTCTTTGTGGCCAGGGCCCTTGCCTGTGCTGGTTTTCCCAGAATGGACCCTGTTGGTGTGTCGGGTTCCTTTTCAGTTCTGCTGAAGACCCAGTTCCCAGATGGGGAAAGGCCCCATCGAAGGGCGTCCACACTCGTTGCACCAACACAGGCTTTCACACGCCGTGCCATTATCCATTCTACACACTAACGTTTTTTCCATCCTTTTCTGTTTGAATGGTAGAAAGCGGCACCTCCTCTTCTCTTTGTGATTTTTATATCAGGTTTGTCAGACTCTAAGTGGAACATGTTTTCATAATTCTTTACAACTTGAATTTTCTCTTTTCCTGGCAGCTTCTTCCCAAGCCTTGTTCACACCTTCCTTTTGGTCTTCAACTTTTGTCTTTTGGACATGTTTGCACTCTTCATATCTTAAGCACACAATTTTTGACTCTGTTGCACCGTTTTTCCAGCCTCTCTGTTCAATTTTACATTTATTAAAAACAGCCTGATTCCTGCACCTGCTGTCTTTAGGACAAAAGCCCCACTCCACGCCAAGCGCTGCAGCAAGCAGAAGCTTCAGAATTCATCTAGAGGCGGGGCCAGAGGGAGGCGCAGGGAGGTGTTGGGAGCAGGCTCTCCAGGACTTCTCTGGAGGGTCGGTTTGTAAGGAGTTCTAAACCCTAAGCCAGCAGGCTCTGCGATGCCTGCAAACGTGTGTGTGAGTGTGGTGAGGGGGAGGGCATGTACACTAACGTGCGACGTGCACGAGCACAGATTAATAATGGGTGTTCTTCACATTGCTTTAGCGCGCTGGCGATGTGTCACAGAATTCAGTTGGCAGGTATTTATTGGGCGTTTACTGTGTACCAGACCTGTGACAGCCCTTTGGAATAAAACACCCATTTATTTAGATGTGTGCATGTGGAATTATCAGCCTTCCCACCAATAGAGAAAAACTTGGTAAAAATGGGACTTACGCCTACTTTCTCCCATGAACTGGCTGATATGTAAGATGTATTTGTGTAGAGGGATGTCATTAATTTTGTCCAGTGGAGTTGATGGCATTGTACTTATACAAGAGATGGTTCCTGTTATTGGAGGGCACACACTGAGCGTGCAGGTAAAGGGCTTGAAGTCTGAAGTTGACTTGACAAGTTCTGTCCCCAAAATGAGAGATAAACAGACAGGTGAACGTGATCAGCAAAGCAATCACTGAACGCAGGGTGGATGTCTCAGTCTTCGTTGTACCATTCTTTCCTTTTCTCTATTATTAAAATTTTGGAGCAGTTACAAGAGAAATAAGCATAAAAGAAAATATATTTATGCTTTAGAAATGCATATCTCCAGAACAGAGGCTATAACGTGCATCTTTTGGAAAGAAACTCTCTCATTCCTTATATACATGAAATATATATATATATATTTATGTATAAGATATATGTTTATATACATACCTTCCACTGCACTCAGGAGTGAAGCTCATCAATCAGAGACCATTCCAGCGTGGGTTGCTGCATGAGGTTTCATCTGGTCCCTGGGATAATAACATTCCAACAGCTTCACTCCAGGGAAAAAGATTTCCCACCATTACTTGACTCCCATTTTCTATTCCCATTTAAAATGTTGGCCTCTCCTTCTATCCTCTCCTGACCATATCCCTGCCGCCATGCCGGCCCAAGTTTCTACAGCCAGATTCTTGGGTGGCTATCTCAGCCACTTCTTCCCCTCTCTCCTGGGTGATTCTCACAGCATCTTCCCTGCCTCCCACCTCCCACCCTTCCTCCTCCACCATCCCTTCTCCACCAACCAGCCAGTGCAAGCTTCCTGACAGACAGGTTGCCAGTACTGCATGTATCAAGGTCATAACATGCCTGCTTTGGTCTTTGTGTTAATCCAATTCAATGGACTGATTCCTAATTAATGCAGCCCAATGCACAAAGACGCAGACTGAGAGGGAATATTACAGCCTGTTTGTGAGATGAAATAATTGTCAACGAGACTATAAAATACGAGAATGGCCTATAAAATACGGGAACAGAACTTAGCACTGTTATAATGAAGAGAAAAAAACAAATTCCTTTCCTTTTGAAAATGTGACCAAAATTCTGAAGAAACCTTTTACGTCATAGGGACATCTTCATGAGTGAAAAAACTGGATGATAAACTGCAAAAATATAGATAGCTTTAGTCTCAAGTAAAAATTGATAGGCCCACCTATGCAGAGAAAATGGCTAAACAGAAATGCAGCAATGGATAAGCAGGGCTTCCAGCCCAGCCGCCTGACTTGGAATGAAATTCAGGAATGCGAGCAAATCACGGGGACCTTTCATCCCCTTTGACCCAGTAATTCGACTTCCAGCAGTTCTTTCGAGGGAATTAAGGAGGCACACAGGGACAGATCAGAGTGAGGTTGGGCATTCTGTTTTCCTCTGCAAGAGGGAATTGTCAGAAAAACACTTTCCCTTCACAGAGGCGGTCGGGCTCTTTCCTCTTCCTAGGAGGCCTCTCCCCAGCTAAGTCAAACCCATTATACTTTCAAATCCTTTCCTTTCTCAGGGAGGGAGGCTGCAGCCCAGTCTCTGAGCAGAAATGGTAGATGTTCCAGTATGAGTCAGAGAGACAGAATCAGTAGTGTGTGGGCGGACTGGTAGTGTCCCCCAAAATTCATGTTGAGGTTCTTACCCCCAGGACCTCAGCATGTGACTGTATTTTGAGACAGGGCCTTTAAAGAGGAAACTAAGGTAAAATGAGGTCACTAAGATGGGCCTTAACCCAAAATGGCTGTGTCCTTATAAAAAGAGGAGATTCAGACACAGAGACACACAGAGGGATGACCAGATGAGGACACAGCAAGAAGACAGCCATCTGCAAGCCAAAGAGAGAGGCCTCAGAAGAAACCAACCCTGCCAGCACCTTGACCTCTGACTTCTAGCTTCCAGAACAGCGAGAAAATTAATTTCTGTTGTTTAAGCCACGCAGCCTGTGGCAGTGTGTTAAGGCAGCCCTAACAAGTATCCACGTTTGTGTGTTTTTGTGTGTGTACACATAGAAAGACAGAGTAAATCTATAGGACTTATATGTTTGGGATTTTTTTTAAGAGACATTTCAATCAATTGGCTCCCATGATTATGGAGTCCAGCAAGTCTGAGATTTGCCAGGCAGGTTGAATGCTCAGGCAGGAGCTGATGCGCAGTCTTGAGGCAGGATTTCTTCTTCCTCAGGGAAACCTCAGTGTTTGTTCTTCAGGCCTTTCAACTGATCAGATGAGGCCCACCTACATTCTTGAGGAAAATCTCCTACTTAAAGTCAACAGATTGTAGATGATAACCACACCTACAAAATACTTTCACAGTAATACCTGGATTCGAGTTTGACTGAATAACTGGGGACTAGATCCTGGCCAAGTGCATGCATAAAACAAGCCATTGAGTTCCCAACTCTTTGCTCCCCCTACCACATCCTGTCAGTTACCAGGCCTGTCAAATCCACCTCCTGTCTATCAACTGAATCAGCTCTGCCTCCCATCTTCCCCTTTGCTCCTCCTCATCTGGGCCTCCATCCTCTCTTTCCTGTGACCCAGCACACAGTTGTCCCTTCGTTGGTCTCCTCCACCCACCAATCCTGGCTTTTAATCCACATTGGAACCAACTTTCTTAAAAAAAAAAAGAAAAAAGATGCCCATGTCCCCTTCTTGGGTTAAAACCTGTCAATGGATTCCTGTTACTCTTTAGATAAAGATTCGATTCCTTACCATGATCTGCAAGCAGTCTAAGCTCCAGAATTTCTACATAGGAGGGGTTGGAGGCACTCTGATTGGGGGAGTGTATTGTAAGGGAGGAAGAAATATTCCTCTATCCTTCTATGTTCTTGTGGCTGATCTAACAAAGAAACTGAGATAAGACAGAATAAGAGGGAAAAAGTCAAACAGTTTGATAACATGTATACATGGGAGAGACCCAGGAAAACTGAGTAACTCACCAAAATGGGCAAAGCCACCACCTTAAATATCATCTTCAGCTAAAGACAAAGGAGATTGTTGCGGGTAGTGGTTTGGGACTTCAAAGGGGAGAAAGGCAATTCACATGGAGATGGAAAAACAAACGTTTGGTAAATGAGTGTTTGCCATGCCTTGCAGAGACAATGTGACATGGGGAGGACTTTGATCAAATGGGCCTTGCTAGGTTCCTCCCTGTCTATCACACCTAGTTCATATTATACTATAGTTATCTGTGCTGATAGCTCCTTCCTGGAACAGGCCTTCTATCTTAAATTCTTTTAGGCAGTTAGGCAGAATGTTAGAGTTCCTTCCTAAGTCTTTTATTCTTAAAAATAATCTAGCCCAAGAAACACATTTTGGGGTAGCAAATTCTGCTCCCTTACAGTATTACCTTTGAAACTTCACCAAGAAGTTTCACAGTCCATAAGCTTAGTTGGTAGACTATTCCATCTCACTGAATCAGTCTTTTCATCCTGACAATAGTTCAGCCCAGTTAAATTCATTTGAGGAGGTGGTGAGGCAAGTGAGCTCCCAAAGGTAGGCCTATGTTGTGCAAGCAAGTAACCAGATATTTTAATAAGAAGCATTTTAATAAAAGCAAGGTTAATGGTTGGAGCAAATTATTATTATTATTATTTTGAGGAAGATTAGCCCTGAGCTAACATCTGCCACCAATCTTCCCCAGTTTTTTTGCCCTGAGCTAATATCTGTGCCCATCTTCCTCTACTTTATATGTGGGTTGCCTGCCACAGCATGGCTTGATAAGTGGTGCATAGGTCCGTGCCCAGGATCCAAGCCAGTGAATCCTGGGTCTCCAAAGCAGAGTGCATGAACTTAACCACTGCACCACTGTGCTGGCCCAGTTGGAGCAAATTATAAACCAGTTTCTAAGCCCAGGGAACAGTCCAGTCAAGAAGATTTCTAGATGTCAGGGTTGAAGCATCTTTTGCAGTTTTTGAAAAAGTCTGATGATGTCATTGGGTGTTCAGGTAACTTTCTGAATGACTTACACAGCAACAAGTATGAAGATTGTGTAAACATGGGCTATTGTGGTGATCTCTCTTAAATTTGTATCAAGCTGTTCAGCTTCAGGGTGCAGGACTTCAGGAAAAAGAATGTTTTCAGTTCTCAATGATTCCAAATCAAAAGAATGAAAGAAAACTGAAAATGTTAGTTTGTAGATTTATAGCTGGATACTTGAGGAAACTAGAAGAACTTAGGATACAGTGCAGTTTACAGGTAGAAAACAAAAACCTCAAAGGCAATTAATAGAACTAGAATCTAATGTCCACAAATGTGTATTATAGTTTCTACTGAAGCATAATTTTTCTCTCCAAAATTACCCTAATTTCTATCAAAGATAGCCAAATTAAGACTAATTTGTTTGCAAAATAAGTCTGGTTTCAATAAACTTGGCCCAGTTATTTACTTAAGTGCAACAAGAATAGCAATTGATTGTATAGGATCTTGTAAATCTGCTTTGCTGGAACTTTTCATAAGGAATCTCAGATGGAACTTTCAAAGGCCTCCTCTGGCCAGGAAAGCCAAGCCAAGAACTTGTCATCAGACTTCACCTGCAATACATATAGATTTGGATGAATACTCTCTTCTCAAGGTCCCCCAAATATCCTGAGGTTCTTGCTGCCAGGAAGTGACTTTATTTACTCACCTGGCAAGGTTTCTGGGAACTCTGTAAGCAAGGTACCAGGCTGATATTTCCAAGGGGCTTTATTTGTTCCATAAAGTCAACTTCTGTTTCTTAAAGCTGTCTGGTCATATGTGAGTCTATGCATGTCTCTCTCAAATATGACAGTCCAGTTAAAGTTGTGGTAATATAAGCAATGTTTCCAATTGTGTCCTGTTATAAGGAGAACAGATTCTTATTGAACTTAAGTAAATAACTATATTTCCATGAAAATAAGAATACTCATTCACTAAAAGTTTCCAAATTCTGGAGGGAACAGTGAGGAAGAAAAAGATGAAAGTTTCAAATCTGCTTACAAATATGTAATTTATCAAATTGCTATAAGCCATAGTTAGCTTAAGAGAAAAGACAAAAGGATTTGCTTAAGTCTAGAAAAACAAGACATTAAAAGAATCAACAATAGTACAAACAGTCATAAAAATTATAACCATCCTCATCAATTCATTCAGTCCCACGTAATCAACTCTTGATCTTGATCTTTTGTTATCAGTTTTATGAAGTTACCAGTTTCTCCATTAGAGTTCTGTAATTTCTTTTTTTTTTATTTTATTTTTTCCTTTTTCTCCCCAAAGCCCCCTGGTACATGGTTGCATATTCTTCGTTGTGGGTCCTTCTAGTTGTAGCATGTGGGACGCTGCCTCAGCGTGGTTTGATGAATAGTGCCATGTCCACACCCAGGATTTGAACCAATGAAACACTGGGCCACCTGCAGCGGAGTGCGCAAACTTAACCACTCGGCCACGGGGCCAGCCCTGAGTTCTGTAATTTCTTAACCAGTTCAGTTTTATGATTTGAAAGTTTATCAGAAACCTGTATTCTAGGATAAGTGTCAGAGTCCTTTCCATGAATCTCTCAGAAGATGAAACATATCTGCAAAAGTATCAGAGTAAAACAATAACTGTCTGCAAATGACAAAAGACTTAAAAAAGTTTCATTATAATGCAATTGACAAAGAAATTTGGTTATTTCTGTAATATATAACATCTTAAGGTAATAATTAGAATTATGACTGATAACACTAAACAAGGGCACATCAGAAAAACCTTCATACAATTTATAGAACGTTTATATTAAGGACATATGTGCATAAGAATATCCATAAAGGAGGCTTAGCATCACTTATTTGACAATGCTTCCCACATAATTTAACATATCAAACAAGCCTAACTAGCTTAACAAAATTTTGGAATGTCCCAGGAGCCCTCCAGAAAAACCCTAAAGTTTCTTCCAGGTCAAAAAGACTTCAGGGTCCAGCCTGGTGGTGCAGTGGTTAAGTTTGCACGTTCTGCTTCTCAGCAGCCCAAGGTTCACTGGGACATGGCACCGCTTGGCAAAATGCCATGCTGTGGTAGGTGTCCCACGTATAAAGTAGGGGAGGATGGGCATGGATGTTAGCTCAGGGCCAGTCTTCCTCAGCAAAAAGAGGAGGATTGGCAGTAGTTAGCTCAGGGCTAATCTTCCTCAAAAAAAAAAAACTTCATTTTTAGAACCTGACTTTGAGAAGTTTGTGAAAGATACAAAAGGTTTGGACATTTGACTAAATAGGATTACAGATCAATATAAAACAATACTTAATTATCTATTTAATCCAACTGACAATAAAATATTTTAAAAGCAAATGCAGAAGGTTACGTGGCTGTTAGCAAAACTTAGCTCTTTCAACATTAGGAAGACTTGGTTTCCCTAAGTAATCAAGGACCTGATAAAGACAGCAAATATAGGAAATTATTTTGATAAAACATAGACTCTTCATCTTCTAGGTAGACCACTGAAAAAGGTAAAGACACTTTCCTTTTACTAAATGAGAGAAAATTAAGTTCTAGTCTTAAATAAGTACACTATTGATATTAAAACTTAATTTTAAAGCCCTTACAATAACAATTCAACTTTTAGCCAACTTGACTACCCAAAGCAAATTTTTCTTTCTCTCTCTTTCTTCAGCCTTTTGTAAACATTTAGTTTTGTCCTTCATAACCAGCAGTTCTGGTTTAGACAAATTACTCTCATTTCCCTTAACAAAATGCATCTTCATGTTAGAATTTTTAACCTTTAAAAACCTTAATTTGGGGCCTGCCCCACGGCCGAGCGGTTAAGTGCACGTGCTCTGCTTTGGCAGCCCAGGGTTTCGCTGGTTTGGATCCTGGGCACAGACATGGCTCTGCTGGTCAGGCCACGCTGAGGCAGTGTCCCACATGCTACAACTAGAAGGACCCACAACTGAAATATACAACTATGTACTGGGGGGATTCGGGGAGAAAAAAGCAGAAACAACACAAAAGAAAACAAACAAACAAAACCCTTAATTTCTAGTGAAAAATAAAGAAGTAAACAATTATGAACTGTCTTCTGTATTAGTTTTCTGTAGCTTGGCAAATTTATAAATACTTTTCATAATTTGTAGAAACATATGCTACTTCATAGTACAATTTTTCAATGAGCATAAGACATGTTTACTAATAGACCTAAATAACTTTAGTTTCTCTGTAACAAGAAGACAAAAAGTAAGTAAACTTAAATGTGCTTAGTAATTAATGTTTCAGTATTTTATCTTATTTGAAAATGATCTAGATATTCAATGACTTTTCCATCTTTTCATTTAACCTAGAAAAACTTCAAAGTTTCCAGTTACCAAAGAGATTTTAAAAGCTACTTTAAATACATATACCATAAAATATAATTATTGCTAAAAAGTTTATCTATAAATTCTTATCTCATTTACATCTATTTAAATCACTTGCTCCCAACAAATAGGTTTAGATTACCCAAGAAAACTTCATGGGTAAAACTTCAGACAAAATTAGCTATCATTCTAAGTTATTATTTTTGCTAAGAAATTTGTAACAGACATAACATGAGCTTATTTGACGGGTAAACCCAGGCTGCATGTCTGTATCATCTCCAGTGCCAATAACGTTAAGGATATGCGTATTTTAATCAAATCAACAAACTTAAATAAGCTTTTATTTACTAAAGATTATTTTATATCATGTTAAAAAACATTTGGGTTAGTTTCTATTACATTTAGAAATAATTTATATAAGTGCTTACTTTAAGTTAATTAAATAGAGCTCTTAATTTTGGCTATGCCATTGGGAAAAAGAAAAATATCTCACATTTACAACATATACATATAGACATAAATGGACACACAGGCAGACACAGACAGAGACCCTGTAGCTTTTGTTAAATTTTTGCTATGAATCAGGTACAATACAAAACGCGCTAGTTTATAAAAAGAATAATTGGATCCAAATTTTGTTTTAGCAGTTGGAAAGAGTTAAGTTCACGTGTTAAATTTTTTACTGATATTTGTGGAGAGGACATTTAAGATTTTCTTGTTTTCCAAATACTTCCTCCCCCCCTCCCCTTTTTTAGGTTGTATCAATTGAGCTAACCAGGGTCAGTCTGAGGCAATTGTGGGCTGTATCTATATTTCTGATTGTGTAGAGATTTGTAAGGCAAAGATAGTTGCTTTAACTTTCTTAGATACTTGGGTTGTAGCCTGAATGATATCAAAAGGCTGATCTGCTCATCCAACTACACTTTCTTTAATATGCTTCTTTATATCATGGAGGTTTTAACTAAGAGGTAAATCAAAAGATTTTATGTTCTAAAACTTCAGGACAATGTACCACACCTTTAAGAAGTCTACAAAAAGAGTTTAATAAAAGCCTTCTTTCTGAGTGCACAGTTTAACCTTAATAAATTGGTAACCAATTTACCTTTGGCAGTTTTCCATTATCCAACCCATTAGCCCCCGAATATCAACCTCTAGTTTTCATTTCACACTGTGTGGTTCAGGCAACCCTATTGACTTCCTTTAGCAGGTTTAATTAACATTGCCTGAAGGGCAGATTTATATCCTCTGTTTTACAATATCCGGCAGGGAAAACTTTCCCCAGTGAGACACAATGTCCATTCCTGTAATACAATCTATAATACAATCAGGCAAAAGAGATGCAATCGCTTGATTTAAAGCCCATTCAAATACACCAATTTTCCTACAAACTTCCATCTAATTCCATCAACTCTTGTACTTCTAACCATAGCTTCCATTAGGACCCCATCAACGAGTTTCAGTCTTAAAATACTGGGCAAGGGAAGCATTCCCGGCCAGACATAACATCCATTCCCATAAAACACTCAGGCAAAGTTGACATAACCTCTTCATATGATACTAGCTCAAGCATTCCAACCTTTATAATCCTATCAACCCTGACACTTTTATCTTTTCTCAATCTAAATGTAGCCCGAGTCAGGGTCCCACCAAAGTGTTTTGGTGCCATAGCTCAGGAGTTTCCTACATCAAAGAGTCTCAGAAATTTCTCCTTTCCATCTTCCGGTCATTTTACCCATTTCTGTGCAAAAGGCTTTCAGTCCCCAGAGAGGGGTTGAGCCAAGGGACCCTGGCCCTTTGTCAATCTTTAACTTGATTAACTGGCCTAAGTCTTGCCTCAAGCAATTGTTGGTCAGGTTTCTCACAGTAATCTCTGCTTTCCGGCTTTTAAAATTTCTCCAAACTAGGTAAATAGAACAGACTTGTTTGGGGCCCTTTAACGTTGGGGGAACTAGGAAGGCGTCGCTTTGGTCCACCCAATACAGGTAGTGCTGTATTAAAAGCTTTGTTTTAACTCCATCAATGTCCATTTCATTCATGCCATTTGTTAATAATCATCTGAAGAGTTCCATCTTGCTGGCATGAGTCCCATGACTCTTCCCTTTCTGATTCCTCTGCTTCCCCCTCTTTCAGTGTTTGCTTTGTTTACCTTATTTCCTAAAAACCCTTTTAAAAGTTTCTATCTAGTTGGGAAGAGTTCCTTGACTCTCCCCTAGCTTCTTCCCATTCTCTTGTTAATTAACTTAATGCTTTCATTAGCATCTAGAAGACCATGAGAGGAAGCTGAGACCCCAAATTTGATTAAGTTCTTAAGGCTAGTCTTATTTCTTTGTGTTTCTTTTTAATTTGCTTTTTCCATAGGCATCAGTAAAACAGCTGTTTATGATGAGAGTTCTCTAAAAATTTTCCCAGTTTAGAAGTTTTCCCAATTTAAAGGATCCATTGTCTGGCTATTGAGGAGCAGGATCTTAACAGTGACTCCAGCTAATAAGCCTTTTATGGCTTAACCATGGATGTGGGGACATCAGCAAAAGAGGCAGCCTTCACAACATCCAGAAAGTTCAGTCCCAAATACAATTAGTTAAGGGCTTTGTTGGACAGGTGGCAAGGATGGTGTCGAAAATGGTGTCTCTGGTCTCCCACTGGAATGTGGGAGGCCTCCAGTCACAAACCTGCTAATCTGTGACATGGGGCAGGTGCTGCTGGAATGGGTTTTTTTCCATCACTAACAAGCAACCAAGGTTGAGATGACAAAGGGCTGTTATGGACTGGGATCCCTTATGACAAACTCCCCTGAGTGTTGACACAGTAGGACAAAGAGAGTGCATCTCAGAACTCCAGTCTATTTGACTGGTTGCCAAGATGCACGCCAGTACATGCTTCCTCCAGATGGCAGAGACCAGAGAGGTCACAAAGCCAAGTTCTCAAGACATAGAATGAGACAAAAAGAAAAAAAAACTCATCTTATTTGCACATTAACAGCTTTAGCTAAGCCTTGGGTCTCTTGGAGCCAAACTAATACCTAAGAGGAATGTGCTGCGGGTTTGGGGATTGTGTGTTGTTTAAGAGTACCTGTAGTACAGCATGGAAATTTTCTTAAGGTTGGTAAGTGTTAATCTAACCTGTTCTGTGACCAAGTTATTCTATCACAGGAGTCTCCTTGAGGTGGCTAGTGCCCTAATGGCTCTTAAGTGCTCCATCCGTGCCCACCAAGTTTGTGGCTTTGTCTTCCAAGATGTCCCTTCGCAACAGCATTTACCTCATGTGCATAGTAACCCACAGCAAAATTTGTCACCAGACTTTGGGGCTGGCCTGGACAACAGGCACATAGGGCCTATGCCTGTGTCCTGCCCTATGAATTTTCCTTTTTATGACAAATGACACAAAAGACAGAGACAAAGGAAAACAGCCACCATCTGTGGGAGGAGGAGGATCAATAAACAAAATTTCCCCAAAAGAGAGTCACTGAGTCCAAGAAACTTGTTTCACGAATATTTTCTCCTGCTAATCTAAATTTAGAAAAGGAAAAAACTCACCATTCTCGCTTCCATTGGATCCTGCAGGCAGAGATCCAGGAGACTGACATGGTAAGAACTCTTACCTCCTGCAAGCTGTTGTCAGAGGTCCAGGGTCTCTCAGCTGCAAGAGTCCTGGAGTGAGCAGCACACAGCTGGGTACGTTTTCTCGCATCCTTATCACTAACTGTAGGGGAGGAAGAAATATTCCTCTACGTCTAGGTCCTTCTGGCTGGTCTAAGAATTAAACTGACATGAGACAGAATAACAGGAGAAAATCAAACAGTTTAATAACACATATACATGGGAGAAACCCAGGAAAACTGGGTTACTCACCAAAATGGCTGAAGCCACGATCTTAAATATCACCTTTAGCTAAAGACAAAAGAATATGTTGGGGGTAGTGATTTCGGACTTCAAGGGGAGGAAGACAAATTCGCAAATGTTTGATAAACAAATGTTTGCCATGCCTCGCAGAGACAATGTGACATGGGGAGGACTTTGATCAAACGGGCCTTGCTATATTCCTCCTTGTCTACCACACCTAGTTCATATTATGCTACAGTTCTCTACGGTGATAGCTCCTTCCTGGAACAGGCCTTCCACCTTAAATTCTTTTAGGCAGTTGGAGTAAGGTCTAAGTTTATTCCTGAGTCTTTTGTTCTTAAAGTTAATCAAGCCAAAGAGACACATTTTTGGGTGGTAAAATCTGCTCCCCTACAGTATAAATTTGGGAGGACCACCATAACAAAGTGCCACAGACAGGGCAGCTTAAACAACAGAAATATATTGTCTCACAATTCTGGAGGGTAGATGTCCAAAATCAAGGTGTCAGCAGAGCTGGCTTCTTCTGAGGGTAGTGAGGAAAGGTATGTTCCAGGCCTCTCTCCTTGGCTTGGTCAAGATGTCTTCTCCCTGTGTCTTCACATGGTCTTCCCTCTGTATATGTCTGTGCCCAAATTTCCTCTTCGTATAAGGACAGTAGTCATATTGGATTAGTACCCACTCTAATAACCACATTTTAACTTGATTACCTCTGTAAAGACCCTATCTCCAAGTAAGGTTACATTCTGGAGTGCTGGGAGTTAGAACTCCATCTGAATTCAGGAAAGACAATTAAACCCATACCAGGAAGCAGTGAGTTCTTTGCTGTGAGGCTGTGTTTCCACAAAGTTATTAACCATTATGCAAAATAGGAATAAAAGTTATAATATAATAGAATGCATAATAGTTTTGCAAAAAGGCAGACAAACTCTGTGAAGAGAGAGAGGTGTGTGTTAATTTAGACATAAGCAGTAAGGTGAAGCAATAAAGGTAAGTTTTACTGATTTGGTTTTGAATTGAACTAATTACAGAAATTGAATTTCGTAAACATATTTAGGATTAGCCTGGAATCATAGCTGAACATCAGTGGAACCAGAAAATAATGAAGGGAAAGATTTCTACTCCACATTCCCCCCAAAAAACTGCCCCTAGATGATTACTGACAGGACGAGGGATATAATCTGCAACATGACAACCAGAATGAGGTGTTTTTATGGTTTGGAAATAGAGGGCTCCACAACGCTGGCCAGGTCTGTGCTGTTTCTGAGAAAACTGGTCCTTTCCTGAGTTCATATGGCAACATCTCTGTTGCTTGGATTCCAGCCAGACAGTTAGCTTAGGAATCAAGGAGGAAATTCCATGGCGGGTTGTTGAACTGAAGTTTTATCTGGCAGTTGACATTCTAACTGCTTCTTCTCAGGGACCGTGGGTATCCAGTCAGAAATGTCATTCCCTCCTGACCCGCTTTTCTATTCATGTTTGGCCCAAATTCCTCCTGGACCAGTGGGAGGGGAGCCTCCCTGTAGGTCTAGAGCTTCCTTCTGAGCGGGGGTGGGAGGGCAGTGTTTGGGCTGGAGAAGGGCCAACTGTCTCCTTTTCTCTCTCATGGCAAGGCAGCACGCATGAATATTTCTATAATCTTGGGATGGGGGAGGCAACACAGCTAGAATGATAAAATTCAAACACATAAACAAAAATTTTGATAAATGTGACTCCACAACAGTTGGAAATTTACATGTGGAATGGGGAACAATGTAAACCAGATGGAAAATATGAAAATCGTGGGAAATTGCTGCAGTATGCATGACGGTCAAAGCATTATACACTAGTCTACAATTTGTAAATACAAGTCAGTGAGACAAAGTTGAACATCAAAATAGAAAAATAGGCAAGAATCAAACATAAAAGAGAAAGTCAGATGCAAAGGGAGATGGAAGATGACCCATCACATTTGTAATCCAAAGATTGAACAGCAAAATCAAAAGGAGAGGTCATTTTCTCTCTATCCAATGGTCAAGAATGAAAAAATAGAACCAATATTTTTGGTTTGCAAATACCTGGGAGAAATCTTGAAAGGTTGATAGAAAGGTTGGATGTTGATAGCAGCATTGTTCATAACAGCCAAAAATTGGAAGTAAGCTATTGCTATCCATCAACAGGAAAATAGATAAATAAATGCTGCTAGTCCTTAGTAGGGACTACTACTGAGAAATAAGAAGGAACAAAATATTAATTATTTAATAATTGATATTACTAAACAAAACATTAATACATGTAACAACATGGATGAATCTCGAAAACACGCTGGGTGTAAAAAAAAGTCGAACACAAAATATTGCATGATTCCACTTACATCAAAATCTAGAAAAGCAAAACCATAGTGACCGACAGCAGATCCAAGGGTGCCTGGTGCTGGGGCTGGAGAGAGGGGCTCTCAGGCAAAAGACGTAGGGGACTTAGTGGAGTAATTAAATCTTCTGTGTCTTGACTGTGATGGTTGTCACATGACTGAGCGCCATTACTGAAATATATCAAACTGTGTACTAAAAATGGGTAATCGTGGTATTTGCAAATCACGCCTCAGTAAACCTGAAGGATTTTTTGTTTTACCTTCAAACTTCACAAATCTTTGTTCCACGATGAGATTATTCTTATAGCATAGAATGCTGGGCTGTGGTGGGGGTGGGGAGACAAAAATTCCCTCCTTCTACAAACATGGATTAACTGCCTGCTGTATGCTAGGCTGGGATCTTGAACCCACAGACAGCTGACTCCAGAGCCTGGAAAATGTTATTCTTTGCAGCCTGGGTTTCCATGGCAACAGTTGGAGCTTGAATCTGCGGATCACAGCAGATTAGTGCTCTGGGGGCAGACAGAGGGAGGGGGCTCAAGCCTGCCGTCTTCATCATCATGGTTTAAGGTATACCTTAAAACATGTTCTTAGATGAGGTCCTTAGAGAGAGGGATACCACAGGGCGTGTGAGCCACTGTGTTTTGTTTAAGAATTCTTGCATCAACAGGAGCAAACTGTGGCTGGCTTCAGCAGGAAAGGAAGCTGTTGAGAGGATGTGGGGTAGACCCCAGACTCTCGAGGAAGGGTGCAGACCCAGGCTGGGAGGCTCTTCAGCCAGACCCAGGTCTTCAGGTTGAGTTTTTAGGACTGTGTGTTGGCTCTTGGCTGTTCTTTCTCCTTACAGCTATCTTCTCCTCTCCCCAGGTTACACTTAACAATTTTCTTCTCCATTATTCCCAACCCCTCTACCCACAGCCGAGACCTTGCTCTGGAGCTGCAGGTACATTCTAAATCAGACAAGGTTTGACATTTCCATCTCAACTCCATCCATATATCTCATTAACAATGAGAAACCAAGTCCATCAATCAGTACATCAGATCAAATCGCTCTCCAAAATATATCTTTAGCCCTTCCACTCACTCCTAAATAATTCCCAGACCCTTCCCATCCCCTCCTAGAACCCTGCCATCACCCTGGCCTAGCTCCATAGGCTGGCGCTTAGATCAGTGGTCTCAAAAGTGGTCATGTGCAGAAATAAATGATTGGAACTTCCATTTTTATTTTTTTATCGTATCCCCTGGAAATGTTCCAAGTTTTATTTTTATGTTACACATAACATTTTTCTGTGTGGATCATTTATAAATAAATTAAGAAAAGCACATTAGAAGAATTAACTAAATCTCTTATTTCTAGGCATGGCAGTGGCCACGGCCAGCTCCTCTGCTCTCTCTCTGCCTTTCCTTTTCCCTCCTGCCTCCTTCCTCGAGGTCAGAGTGACCTTTCCGCATTGTATCCTTAGCTGGGAGTCTTTCTGAGCTGGATTGGTTTGAGCACTTCAGTCTCTACAAAGTTGAAAATTGACCTTATCTTGTACACAAACCTCATCCATTCGCAGGTCTAGTCAAGGGTCTCCAAATGACTTCTCTGGTTACCACCTAAATCACTCTTGTACTCTTTCTATTTTCTCTGATTCCATTGCATCCACATAAATTCAAAATTCAACCTATCCCAGGTAGACCAGTTGTTCCAAAAATGGATGGGTGCAGGATGACAAATGAGCAAAGGCTCTCAATTGACATTTCTTCAAAGAAGATATATAAATGGCCAATAAGCACAGGAAAAGATGTTCAAATCAATACCCACCAAGGAAGTTCAAATCAAAACCACAATGAGATACCGCTTCGTCTCTACTGGGATGGTGATAACCAAAAAGGCAGATTATAACAAGTGTTGGCAAGGACGTAGAGAAATTGGAACGCTCATTAACACTGACGAGGGTGTCAAACAGTGCAGCTGCTTTGCAAAACAGTCTGGCAGTTCCTCCAAAGGTTAAACATAAAGGTACCCTACAACCCAGCAATTCCACCTCTAGGTCTCAAGAGAAATGAAAACAGAAGTCCATGTAACAACTTGTACATAAATGTTCATAGCAGCATTATTCATAATAGCCAAAAAGTGAAAACAACCCAAATGTCCACCAATTTATGAACAGATAAATAAAATGCAGTTGTCACCAAAAATAATCCATAACCAATCTATAAATGAAAATTTGGGAGAGTTTATTTTGAGCTAAAATCTGAGGATCATGGCCCAGGGCCTTTCTTCCCAAAGGAGGAAAGGGCACTGAAGAAGTGGGGTGCACAGAGTGGTTATGTACCCCCAGAGAGGATGTTTCACATAGGATTGAAATGTCCCTTTTACAGTAGTCGCGAGACTGCTCTGTCGGCACAGTGATTGATGGAAACAGCAGGTAGGTCTGCTGTCTCGGTGAACACAGCAAGGTGGCAGTTCCGTTGTCTGGAGCTGGGTGGTCAAAGGTGAGCACAGCAATCAGTTCCTAGCCTGAGGAAAGATGCTTATCCCTAAGGAAATGCCAATGTTGGGGGAAGTTGCACCTTTATCTTAAGGCCATTTGTTCTTGCCATAGGAAATGTTTTAAAGCAGCTATACAATGCGTGCTCAATGGCCACGGTCAGGCCCTTTTGGAAAAAACAAAGTCAGGCCGAATTAGGTTTACACCAAATGGCTTTCTCATATACTCCAATATATCCTGTTGCTTGCCATTTCAATTTGTCATAGTATATCCATAGGATGCAACATTATTCAGTCATAAAGAGGAGTTAAGTACTGATACACGTTAAAACATGGATGAACTTGTAAACATTAAGCTAAGTAGAAGTCATACACAAAAAGTCATCTGTTGTATGACTCAGAATAGGAAACTCCACAGAGACAGAAAGTAGTTTAGCATCTTACCTAGAGCTGGAGGGAGTTGGGAGGAAATGGGGAGTGATTGCTAATGGATATGAGATTTCTTTCTGAAGTGATAAAAATGTCCTAAAACTGATTGTGGTGGTGGTTGCACAACTCTGTGAATATACTAAAAGCCATTGAATTATACACTTTAAACGGGTAAATTGTATAGCCTGTGAACAATATCTCAATAAAGCTGTTATTAAAAAATAAAGAAGTGAATTTTTCTCATTTATCTAGCCTTGCTCTGAACGTATGACAGAATGTTACTCAGTGGGAGTCGGCTGGCATACGCTTCACAATATCACCTATCCACACCCTACCGCTGTCTGCACACGGGACCCCTGACAGACCCTCACGACGGGAACCTGAAAACCAGCGGGAGGGGTATCCCCCCCGGAAAATGAAGGGGAGAAAGGAATTGATGAATAATGGAAATCAGGCACACAGCCTGCCAAACAGACAGCTAGTATTTAATATTTTTCTGGTTTGGAAATGGAGGTCCTCAGAACACTGGCTGGGTTGTGCTCTTTCCGAGAAAGCCGGTCCCTTCCTGAGTTGGATGGCAATGTATATATTGCTTGGATTCCACTTCAGCATTTAGCTCATTAATCAGGAGAAAATTCCATGGTGGGTTGTAGAACTGAGGTTTTATCTGGCAACTAGGCCAGATGTTGACATTGAACTACTTCTCGAGGACTAAGAGTCCCCAGTCAGAAAGGTCTCACCGTCTAAGCCGCTGTCCTATTTATTTAGGTCGGGCCCAAATCCTTCCTGTGGCAGCCGAGGCCTCCACGAAGGGCCCTAGGGCAACACTGTAGGATTACAACTCAAGCCAAGTGTGTGTTTTTGAGTGTTCTGTTAGCCATCTCTATTTTCTATAGCCATTACTATTCACTATCTATCTTAATTTTCTATTATCTGTTAGAAGAAATAGATGGAATTAGTTTAAAAATATATTTCCTTTAGCCCAATATATCAAAAATTTTGTTTCAACATGTAATCAATATACAAATCGTTAATGAGGTATTTTACATCCTTTTATCATATCAAGTCTTTGAAACCCACTGCGTGGCACACACTAGCCAAATTTAAAATGTCTAATAGCCACACGTGACTGTGGCCACTCCACTGGACAGTTCAGGCCTAGAGTGTGGTCTGAGCAGGGAGAGCAGCTTTGGGGCTGGGCAGAGGACTCGCGGCCTCCAGTTTGCAGTCATGGCAGGAAAACTGACGACAGTATTTTTGAAGCTATGGGATGAAGGAGGATTTACCAAATGTGACACAAAAGTCAATGAACATAAAATAACAAATCTATAAATCTGACTCCACAAAAATTGAAAATGTACATATGGGAAGAACCTGCACCACAAACAAGACTTAAATGGCCACCCCAGGTCAAACACGTAGAAATAGAGATGATAGTCAAGGACTTCATTTCGCTAATAGAGTCAAGTCAGAGGAAAGGTTGCACTCCAGAATAGAAAAATGGGCAAAGAAAGTGAAGTGACAATTTACAAGAGAATGTTTGCATATGCAAGCAACAGGAAGAAAAAGATATTCCACCATACTTTTAATACCAAAACAGACATCTAAGCCAAAACGAGTTGTCATTTTAGACTAAGTTGAAAAAAAAATAATACTAAAGTTTGGGAGACTGTAGTTAAATGGACCTTCTCAAATGCTGGTGCCTGAGTATGCGCTTGGTGATTGGTACCAAAGTTAAAAAGTGTGTGTGCTTTGACCTACCAAGTCTATTTCTGGGAATTGGCTGTCGTGGACATTCATGAACATTCAGAGACCCATAGAGCGGTTATCACGTCTTTGTGAGAGCAAGAGGTTGTCAATAAGTGTATACAACGGGTGCATGTAGGTATTCACTTGCAATCATGATGCAACATGTGGTCATCAAATGAAATCAACTCTTTCCTCCTAAAACAGACCTTGTTTTTTGAGGAGTGTTTAATATCATGACAACACATTCAATGAAAAAGTAGGCTGAATATATAGCTGTCTACTTCAATGCCAATTTTAAGCAAATAATAATCCATTTATTCACTCATGAATATTTGAAACATACAAACTGAGGGCCTACTATGTGCCAGACCTACTGTGAGGCCCTGGGGATACTGCACAGAACAAAAACAAGGCAAGTCCTTGCTTATGGAGCTGCCGAGAGAAAACACAGAAAATACCTCCTCAGAGAGAAATTTTGTGCTATCTAAAAACAAAACATGTGTTTCCCCTACGGTTCCACCTCTACCAATATGACCTGGAGAAATTCTCCACCACGTGGGCAAGGCAACAGTACAAGAACGTTCCTTGCAACCTTCATTCATTCAATATTTATTTATCCAGTAATGACGATGTGCCGGGCACTGTGTGAGGCATGCAAGAGTGGTTGTGGTGTCACAAACAAAAAATTTAAAAATCAGGATGGGGGGCAGCCTAAATGCCCATCAGGAGGAGAGTGGATAATGAATGATGACGTGTTCACACAATGACTGCTGCACTACACAAGTGAGAGAACACACGTTTTCTCTATCAACATGGATAAAGCTCAAGAATAGGATGCGGAACAATGACAGCACATGGTAGGATGACGCCATTGACCTCACACCCACAACACTATTGGTCTAACACCCCACATGCAGTCATGGTCCATATCATCGTTCGGGTTAATTTTCTTCACTGCCCTACCACTGTCTGAATGTATCATGTTTCCTTTCTTGGTCATATTTCTTATTTACCTGCTAACTGAGTTGAAATAATATGGAGAATGAAATGAGCACAGTTTCCTGGAATCTAACGTTCACCTGAGGTCTGCCCTGCAATGAGAACTGTCTGTTACAGGTAGACTTATGGCAGGGGCAGGATATACTTAGCCGTTCGTTCAAAAAGACATAGATGATATGATGACTCTGTGTCGGGATATTTTTTTGAACCTTGTTTATTTGCCCTTGCAGGGATGGAAAATTCCAGTCTCAGAAGCTCTTTCATCAGCCCCAACGCCTACGAGCTGAGGTTTCTATGACAACAGGCTGATCCTGCCTCACTCACCCACAGCAGGTAAAGGGGGGAGCAGAGCAGAGCTCCTGACCATGAAATACTCCAGTGAGGAGAAGGCAAGGACTCCGGCGGGGGGCTGGAACCCACTGTCCCTCCAACAGGGGCTTGTGCCTTTTCAGAATCAATTTCATCTGAACCCAGGTGTCTGCATCCTCATTTTCAACTTCTTGTGGGCTGAAAATGCCATCCACCTGGAGAAAATCATGACTTGGGGAAGCTGATGTTCCTGAGGTGAAGGTGGGAGGACGAATCAGGGGGATGAGAGATACAGGCTGATGGGCGCATCAGAGTCACCTGGAGTTCTGATGTGGTTGTGGGGCCCAAGAATGTGCATTTCTAACAGGTTCCCAGATGATGCTTACCTGGTCCATATTAACATTTTGAGGATGATTTGTCTGTACCCTTACTGCTCAGGTGGTCCATAGACCAGCATGGGCATCCCCTCGGGGCTTTGTAGCAATGCAGGATCTCAGCTCCCCACCCGAGACCTATTGTCTTGGACTGAATTGTGTCCCCCCAAATTCATCTGTTGAAGCCCTAACCCCCAATGTGACTGTATTTGAGGACAGGGTCTGTGAGGAGGTAATTAAGATTAAATAAGGTCATATAGATGGGGCCCTAATCCAAAAGGGCTATGGCCATATAAAAAGAGGAAGAGACACCAGAGATCTCTCTCTCTCTCCCCAAGCATGCACAGAAGAAAGGCCACATGACACAGTGAGAAGGCGCCTTCTGCAAGCCTGAGAGAGAGGGCTCACCAGAAACCAACCCTGCTGGCACCTTGTCTTGCACTTCCAGCCTCCAGAGCTGTGAGAAATCCAAGTCTGTTGTTGGAGCCGCCCCGTCTCTGGTATGTTGTGATGGCGGCCCGAGCAGACTAACACACCCACTCAGTCAGAATCTGCACTTCTGTGAGATTTCCCAGATGGTTCGTGGGCCCAGTAAAGCTGGAGAGGCTCTGCTGTAGTCTATCGGGTAGGACTCTGGGCTAATATTTGCTTGATCATTTCACACCTTCCTGTTGGGTAGGAAAGACCTCCATGTGGAGTTCCTGGAACCTTTGACAGAAGCACTGGGCCCTTCCCTCTCTCTTTACATTTGCTGAGCAATGTCATCCTCTCCCTAGCTCTACTCATCCTAAAGACCCCACGTCTATCCCCCCAACCCAGGTCTCCCTCCTGAATTCCATCCACATTTCATACTGGATGTGTGTTTGGACTTTAACTCCACAAATTTCAAAAAACACTGAGAGAGGTGGGGATGCACTCCGGCTGGGGAGGGGCTGCCTCTAGGGTTGCCTAAAAGATTCTTTTGCATGATGTTTTGACTCTTACACACTGCCTTTAGGAAAAGGCAAATGATTTCTTTGAATATATGCACGTATATTCATGCGTGTGTCTGCCTGTGAGAGAGAAAGAGGGGGTGTGTGTGTGTTCACAAAGGAACAGAAGCAAAATTCTCTTCATTGATGCACCCATGATTTCAGTGCACTGTATAATTTGGTTTAACCAAGCACATCTGGAACCAGACGGCTATTGTGTATTAAAACCTGCTATGTGCACACACAAGCGCCATTTGGGGCCAGGACCCAAGACAGTCCATCAGAAAACGAGGAAGCTGAGGTTTTACCTCAGAAACCTAAGAGAAAAGCTAAGACAGAAGAACATGGAAGAATATAGTCTGGAAAGGAGATGGCGAGTGTTAAATATATTCATGATTTGGAAACCCATGTCTTGAGAACAGAGGCTAACGTTGAGTTGTTTCCAAGAAATCCGACTGCTTCCTGCCAGGGAGGCAACGTATGTACTGTTTGGTTTCCAGCCGAGCACTGAGCTAATGAACCACGGTGAGTCTTTGAACTAAAACATAATCTGATGTTTGGGCCAGGAAGCAACATCCAAACTACTTCTTTTCCAGGACCACAAGTTTCTAATTAGACATGGGCCTCCCAACTGAATTCAGATCTGGCCGAAATCCTTCCTGTAACACTGAGATCCCGGGACCTTCATAAGGACTGGAATTTCTGGGTGGAGGGAGGGGACAGTGTCTGCACGGGGGAGGGTTCTTTTCTGAGCCCAACATAATACAATACAGGAGAATATTTTTGTAGCCGTGGGGTGGGAGATGCCTTATTCAAGACAATCCAACATCAGCAAACACAGAATGAAAGAGTATTTAACCTGATTACATAAACACTAAAAATGTAAGAACATGAAAACCCCAATCACAAATAAGGTTTAATAACCAACTGTGGGAAATCATTGCATCATATAAAATCAAAGGAATTCTATCACTCATATGCAAAGAGTACTAACAGGTCAAGAGGGAAAAGTTGAACATCAAAATAGGAAAGTGGAAAGGGGCCAGAACAGGCAGTTCATGAGAGAAAATGCAAAAGTTTTGAGAAACACGAAAAGTTGCTCCAACTTCCTTGTGATGCAAAACTAGAAGTCAATACTCACAATAGCCCAAAGGGGGAAGCAACCCAAGTGGCCATCAACTAATGGATGAATAAACAAAATACGGTGTGTACATACGATGGAATATTACTCAGCCTTAAAAAGGGAGGAAATTCTGACATGCTGCAATGTGGGTGAAGCTTGAGGACGTGATGGTCACTGAAATAAGTCAGTCACAAAAGGACAAACACTGTATGAGTCTACTTCTGTGAGGACCCTAGAGTAGTCAAATTCACAGAGATGGAAAGTAGAAAGGTGGGTGCCAGGGGCCGGAGGAAGGGGCAATGGGAAGTTAGTGTTTAATGGGGAGAGAGTTTCAGTTTTGCAAGATGAAAAGAGTTCCGGAGATGGATGGAGGTGACGGTGGCACAGCAATGTGAATGTGCTTCATACCACCGAGCTGTGCACTTCAAAGGGGTTAAGATGGTAAATTTTATGTTATGTGTATTTTACGTCTTTAAAAAAAAAACCTGGAAGTCAAAACCAAAATGAAATGTCACTGCTCTGACAAAGGCGAACAAAGCAGTGACGGCCGTAGTTGGGAAGAGTTGGGAGAAATGGACGCGTCTAGATGAGGCCGGTAGAACAGGGTGGACACAGCCTTCCGGGAAGCATGTTAGTGCACGTATCAAAGCGTCATGTGCACGTGAACCGCCTTTAACTCAGCTGCCCTGCTTTTGGGAATCTAATCAACAGTAAACTCAGGCAGGTTGGCCCATCTAGTGGCAGCCATTACCCGCATTGTGAACAAGGGCCAGCTATCAGAAGCTGGTGCACAGAATGTGCGCACAAGGATGCCGGCTGCAGTAACAACGTAGCACTTTACCGGCAGGAGGGGTGGCTCCCTTTTAAAAATATAAATGATATTTTAGTGTCTGGGTCAAAGACCTGTAATTAACTCCCAATTTAATTCACTACTGATAATTATGTCTGTAAACCTTACAGGTAAGATATTTAATTAACTATTTAAGAAGTAACTTGTTTGGGGAAAAAAGCAGGATGGGAAATAGTATATGAATAATCATCCCAGTTTTGATCAAAGATCATTCATTCATCCATTTATTCACTTATGCGTACTCCAGAAGAGCACTATCCAATAGAAATACAGTATAACAGGCACAAATGCGGGCCACATGTATAATTCTGTGTTTTCTAGTAGCCACTTTTATTTTAAAAAATCAAAAATAATAAAATAGGTGAAATTAATCAGTACAAAAATTTTAATGAAGTATTTCAAAAAAAAATTTTTTGCACTAACTCCTCAAAATCCAGTGTATATTTTGCAATGACAGCACATATGCATTCGCACCAGCCACATTTCAAGTGCTCAGTAGCTGGTAGGGCCAGTGGCTCCCACGTTGGACAGCCCAGGTCTAGAATGCACTGAGATGTTTTGGAAGCCACAATCATCCACCGTTTGAGCTTGGAATTCCAGACTCTGAGGCTCCTTCTCCATTTCCACTGCCGGGCTGCTCCGCCCACGCTGGCTCCAGTTTCCATGGCAACAGCCTGAGCCTGCCACTGCTGCCATGGCTTCAAAGCTCTTGAGGGATGAATGGAGCAGAGCAACTAAAAGAAAATGGCTCAGGTAGGGGAGGGAGGGGTGGTGGCAGGGTCCAGTTGACAGTGCCTCCCCATCAAGACCTCATACACAGCATTTGCGCATGAAAAAATGGGATCATCAGACAGGGTCTTTGCAGAGGAAAACAAAATTGGCTTCCTGGGGTCTCAGCACACCCTGTTGGAAATCACAAATCTCCTACCAGCTCCAGGAATACAAGCATTATCTATTGTGCCATTCGTACACTCACGCATTTGTTCATATGGTAAAAATGGATTGGGTTCTTCCAATTTGCCCAGCTCAGGGCTAGGAGCGGGAACTGCAAAAACAATTGCCTCTGCCAAGAGGCAGAGCCTCTGCCCTGAGACAGTAAGAGAGAGACATTGTTTCATTCAAAAAACTTCATTTCATTCATTATTTCCTGTACAAGTGTTCACAGCATTGCTGTCACGCGCTGGAGATTGGGGATTTGCCGAATCTAGAAACAGAAGTCTTTGATCTCTTGGAATTTGTATTCTTACAGAGGAGGTGGGCTGGAAACAAATACATGAAATGATGTTAGAGGGATGAGTCCTCAGATAAAAACTAAATCGGGGTCATGGGATGGAGGGTGAAATGAGGGGTGACGTTTCAGGTAGGGAGATCAGGGACAATCTCACCAGGGTGGCAGAACTGAGGGGAGATGAGAAAGAAGGGAGGGAGCAAGCCACAAGGGAAAAGGCTTCCAGGCAGAGGGCACAGCCAGTGCAAAGGCCCTGAGGCAGGAGCACGCTTACATATTCAAGGGGAGCCAGCTGGAGTGAAGAGAGCTAAAGAAAGAGAGATGCGAGCTGAGGTTGGAAAGGATGCAAGGTCAGAGGCTGCAGGGTGCTGACTCTGGAGTGTATTAACTAAGTGGTAAAATTATTAAGATTGTTTATGTGATTCATATTAATAGTGCACCTACTGTGTGCTGGCTCTGGTTGGCGACACTTGCATTAAACCTTTCTTATGAGAGCAGTGCACTCCTTAGGGTGATGTTGAGGCTTAAGTGAACCAATTAGGGGATGCAAAATGATGAGCGCACAGTAAGCTCTCAAGAAACGCTGATCTGTCTCGATGGCCTTTTGCACCTGGGGAAACAGGAGGAATTTATTTGCTTTCTCATGCATGAATAATAATAATAAAAACTACATTTTAAGTGTGGCAGAAGGGAGGTTCTATAAGCCAGACAAAAGTCACGAGCAACCATAAAATTATTCTGGTGAGGGTACAGCCGTCACCATCCCTGAACACACCTCAACCAGCCACTGCTGTCCCCAAGAATTAAATGACCCAGCCCCAGCCACCTGCCAGAGGGATTCTCTTCTCCCACCAACAGACCCACCTCAATATAACAAGGGAATCCCTTCCCAGCCAGAAGCAAAAACCAGAGAAATCTGAACGTATGTGTTTATACATTTATATATAAAAATGGTTTAACAAAAGTAGAATTCTCACTTAGTGTTGGTTTCAAAGTATTGCTGGATTTGGTCAAATGCGCCTATGGGTGAATAGCTTAACATGCTGAGTCATAATTAGAAATGTGCACACACAAGTACTTGTGGCATGCCAGGCGCCGTGACAAACTCAAGTTAACATCACAGAAAACTCATTAACGAGAGGGCCCAGGGGTCTAAACTGCACTCAGATGCCTGGTATTAAATATTGTGAAAAAAATATCGTTAAAAAAAAAAGGCCATCTCCAGGATAGGGGCCACGTTGAACTGTTCCTGAGAAGACCAGGCCCTTCCTGACTGGGATGGGAATGTATACGCTGCCGGAATCCAGCCCAGCATTTGGGTCATGAACCATGGGGAAAATTTCAGAGGGGGTTGTTTGACTTGGCGTGTGGGCCGAGGGTTGACATTCAATCGCTTCTTCTCAGGATTGTGGGCTTCCTGTCCCATGTGAGCCCTCTTTTCCCTTCCGGTCTGGCCCACCCTGCTCTAGCCCCTGGGCCTCGGCGCTCTGCTGCAGTGGAGGGGAGGGGTGGGAGGGCCATGTTCGGGGGAGGAAAGAGGGGCCACGGCTCAGCACAGGAAAACACGGGTAAATGTTCTTCTAATCTTGAGATGGAAGAGACCTCACTAAACAAACTATAAAAGCCAACAGACATAAGAAACAACTTTCACTCAGTCTGACAACACAAAATTGAAAATCCCGCTGTCATGGGTTGAATTGTATGCCTCCAAAATTCATGTGTTGCCATCTTAACCCCAGTACCTCAGAACGTGACCCTATTTGGAGATAGGGTCTTTACAGAGGCAATTAAGTTAAGATGAGATAATTAGGGTGGGTCCTAATCCAATAGGACTGGTGTCTGTAGAAGAAGAAGGAATTTAGGACACAGTTACAGAAAGACGACCATGAAGAGACACAATAAGATAGCCATCTAGAAGCCTAGGCCAGAGGCTCCAGAAGGATCTAATCCTGCTGACTCCTCAGTCTCGGACTTCCAGACTCCAGAGCTGTGGGGCAATAAATGTCTGTTATTTTAATCCCTCAGTCTGTGGTACTTTGTTATGGCAGCCCTAGCAAACTAGTATGTCTGCCATGAGAAATATTCAAATGACTAACCAGATAAAACTTTCCCAACACATGTGACAATCAAACCACTGTCACTGATTGCTAGTGATGTAAATTTCACTCACAGATCAATGAGAAATAGTTGTGTTTCCCCCTCCCCCAGAAAGGTTAGTCCTGAGCTAACATCTGCCAATCCTCCTCTTTTTGCTGAGGAAGACTGGCCCTGAGCTAACAACATCCGTGCCCATCTTCCTCTACTTTATATGTGGGACGCCTGCCACAGCATGGCTTGCCATGCACTGCCATGTCCACACCCGCGATTCGAACTGGTGAACCCCAGGCTGCCAAAGTGGAACGTGCGCACTTAACCGCTGTGCCACCGGGCCAGCTCCAAGAAATAGTTTCACGTTGTGTTCATCCTCTAGAGCTGCCGTGACAAAGTACCACAGACTGGTTTGCTTAAAACAACAGAAGTTGACTCTCTCGCAGTTCTGGAGACCAAAAGTCCAAGATCGAGGGGTCGGCTGGACCACGCTCCCTCCGAAGGCTCTGGGGGAGCGTCTTTCCTGCCACTTTGACTTCTGGGCTTCTGGCCTTTCTTCTCTTTCAGATGCGTCATTCCAGTCTCTGCCTCCATCTTCAGCTCATCTTCTCCTCTGTGTCTCTGTGTGTCCAGATCTCCCTGTGCTTTCTCTCCTGAGGACACGGCCTTTGGATTTAGGGCCAACCTTAAATCCAGGATTATTTCATCTCAAGATGCTTAACTAATTACATCTGCAAAGACCCTATTTCCAAATAAGGTCACATTCTGAGGTCCTGGGTGGCCATGAATTTTGGGGAGGACACTATTCAACCCACTACAAACACCAAAATAGAAAAAAGGCAGGGGCTCGAAGGGTCCATTCACAGTCTGTCCAATTCCGATGAAGGTCAGGCTTCAAGCCTCCTCTCTCATTTTCCAAAAGTCTAGCAATTTGTTTCTGTAAAGTTTGCAAAAGTGAGATATTTTAAATGCAATTAGTGGAAATCACCATCTGTTTCTACTTTGACTTCCCCTTCTTAAGAAAAAACAACCCTTATGTCATATGGCATTGAGGCTACTGTGGGCATTTTTGAGACCCAGCTAAGAGCAAGTTGAGTCGGGGGTAGACTTAGTGGCATAAGCGCATGTGTAGGGTTGTGAGATTTAGCAAATAAAAATGCAGGCTACCCAGCTAATTTTTTATTTCAGATAAACAAAGAATAACTTTTAATATAAGTATGTTCCATGCAATATTTGGGACATATAATATAGGATATAGTTATACTAAAAAAGTGTTCATTGTTTATCTGAAATTCAAATTTTATCTGGCAACCTTATTACTGTGTTGTTAGTTATTATAAGGTGTCATATATAGCTATAGATAAGGTTATATCTACATAACTATATATAGTTATATGTCAGATACAAGAATATGTTATAAATAACTCTAAAGTTATTGGTAACCACTCTGATGTAAGAATTGCTCCAGAAATACTACATTGCGCTAGCCATACGTCAACGCACAGAGATGCTTACCACGCCGTGAACATGTCTTGCAGTGCGGGGTGCCAGGAACGTGAGAACTGTGGGGAAGAAACGAGGTTTGAAATATACAAAGCAGAAGCTGGTCTGTGGAAAATTCTTCTAAACATGAGAAGTATACAATTTGTAGGGGGAGGATTCAGTCATCGTTAACGCCTAGTCAAGACCCAAGGTCTTCTCTGTCAGCAATTAACTCAATATGATTGTAACATCTTGGGGAAGCATGTCATAGATTTTAGCAGAATCTCTGTCTGGCTTGGGTCAAACCTGATGAACAAACAGGGAGGAAGATGGCTTGTGAAGATGTGTAGCTGTACGTCTGATGCCTCAGGTCCTGAGACTGTCTGGTGGTACCAGGCAAAATGTCACATCACATTCCCTCTGATGCAGAGAAGTGAACTGAAGAAGCAAATGCTCTGATGGCACAATTCCTGTGCATGTTCATCATTCTGTCAATTCCTCAGTTATGATAGTGGAAGAGTAATCTGATTGCACAATTTTTCAGCACCACCCGATACAATGTAATGGCAATTTTAAAAAGCATTGGAACTGCTCTTGTGTATGATTTAATTTCACATCAAATTTGTGGGGTTGTTTTCTCAGAATTATCAAGTACATCAGAATTCAGATATGCCAAAAAAGGAAGTATGTTGCTGGAAGCCAAATGTCAGTCTGAAAGAAAGGAGACTGCCAGGGACTTCAAAATATGGAGATAACTGAAAACACTGTTAGACGAAATCATGATGATAAGGAAAATGGTCGTGACAGCCAGAAAGATACAGATAATGAAAATGAATGCAGAAAACACTTTTTTTCTCATTACAAGAACCAGGACTCTTCCAAAGAGGAAATTAAAAACAGAAGGAAAATGGACATATTAGCAAATGAAAAACACAATTTTCAGGTCACCAAAGAATATGCAAGGAGGTTGTTCATTTTGATAAGGACCATGAGCTTTCTCTGTGACCTGTTGTATTGAGCAATATTCCATTCAACACTGTTGAAAAGCTGGTTTGGGGTTTTTTCCCCCGAAAGTGTGATCTCGATAATATTTACAAAGGATGCACTGAATATACAATTACAGTAAATTTTCTGCTATGAGATTGGGCTCCTGTTTTTGAACACTGAGGTTTGCCTGTCGTTGCTTTGTTTGTAAAATGTTTCAACCACAACAGTAATACTTACATCAGGCAGGTTTTCAAACTGGATAAATATATCGAGAACCCTCCAACGCAGTGAAGGCTTTACACAGAGCGCAGAAGGCTGTGCTCTCCGCGGATGATACATTATTCACATAAAAATGCACTAGACGAGACAAGCAGGAATATTTACTCTTCAAATAACAAAGATTTCTTGGGAGTTATTATTCTCATCACGTGCACTTAGGGCAAAAAGCCAAAGTGAGAACACAAATGTGCCATATTTAAACAAAATTGTATCTAAAGAATTAATGAAAATAATGGGGAAAATGTTTACAAAGCAAAGTAGCAAATCAAACACTCTAAGGCAGATGCCAAATACAATCCAGTTTTAAGATTCTACATGGAATGTGACCGATCCGACGGCAATCTACTTGGGTTTGTCATAACGGAAAAACTTATGAAAGATTTTGTGGGAAGCTTTTCTGCCTGTTGAAAACCATCTACTTGAGACGTTATTCAACAAAGTAAAACAAATTCTGAGCGATGGTAATGCACCGTGAGCAGCATTCTCTGTCGGTCTATGAGTTGCAGCTGTTCTGAAATTTGAAAGTAAAAAGCAGCAACTCTCTTTACAAGCACTGATGAAGCTGCAGGAATGCACCATGCGCCAGCCGTTCCCTTAATCGTGGCGCAGCAAGCACTGTCTGCCCAGGGTCGGAGGTGGTTGACTATCTCTTTGTTTTGCAACAGTTATACATTTTCTCTTCAGGCTCATCTCATTTTTCAAAAATTTTTAATTGTGGTAAAATACAAGTGACATAAAATTTACCATCTTAACTATTTTTTAGTGTACAATCCAGTTGTGTTAAGTACGTTCACACTGTTGTGCAACCAACTTCCAGAACCTTCTCATCTTGCAAAACTAAAACTCTGTCCCCGTTATACAATAAGTCTCCATTCTCTCTTCCCTCCACCCCCTGGCACTCACTCTCCTACTTTTTGTCTCTATGAATTTGACTGCCCTAGGGACCTCGTGGAAGTGGATCATACAGTATCTGTCTTTTTGTTCAACCAGCCTGGAGCAAAGGCTACATTATCTTCCTAGTCTCTCTAACAAACGTTATGTTACAAAGTTATTTTCATAAGAAAAGGTAATGAATGAGTACGAGTCAAAAAAAAAAAAAAAAGAAAGAAAATGTATTGTAGAGGTACGTCAAGGAGTTAATAAAACATTTTATATCATTTTCTGACTTTCTGATATTTTATGGCATTTGAGCAATTTAGCGGTATTTTGAGTGAGTTGTGATTTCTGTACTCACTCTAAATAAATTTTCACTTTTCTACCAAGTTTTCGTACTTGTCATTTGTTTTCTTTTCCCCAAAGAGGGTCCCCCAAATTTAAAGCTTCATTTCCCACTAAATCTGGATCTACTCCTGGTCAAATGTGAAAAAAACACCTCTCTGGTGTTCCAAAACCCAGACTTTGAAACCAAAATGAGGTGTCATTTTCCCCCATCAGGCAGACAAGAATGCAAGAATTGATCTAGCCAAGGTTGACCAGAGGGTGAAGCGCTGGACATCTTCACAGGCTGGCTGTGGGAGGGTGGGATGGTTCATCCTTTCTGGCAAACATTTTGGCAATGATTATAAAAGTTCAAAATGCACGTATCCTTTGATCCAATAATTCCACTTCTGGCAATCACCCTGGCCCATCTGAACCTCCACAAAAGCCACTCAGCCACATGGGGGTTATGACACATTGTCTGCGATTGCAAGAAACTGAAAACGAGTGCATGCAACATATCCCCAAGGATGTCCAGAGTAAACTCTTTAGAAACAAATATATGTGTATTTTAAGAATATTTAATGTCAAGAGAGCACATTATATGAAAAAGGATAAAAACTCACATTGCCACAATCCCAATTTTGAGCAAAAATAATGCATTCACTCATCATTTATATACTCATTGTTTATTTAGAAATCACATTGGGTATTAGTAAATATCTACTGGACACTCTGAAAGCTCCTTGGGACACAATGGAGACCAAAGATAGACAAAGTCTCTGCCCTGATGGTTTCTTTTTAATGAGAGAAAGAGAAAACTTATACCCATGGAGAGAGCAATCTGGGAATGCATAGATAAGTTGAAACCATAAATTCCCTGGCAGCCACTAATTCCATTCCCAGACAAATACCCTGGAGAAACTCTCCAAACAAGAACAAGGAGACAAATACCAAAACGGACATTGCAACAGTTATTTATCTGACAAATACTTGTCCTGTGCCAACTTCTCCTTCTTCTACAAGTGTTACTTGTAAGAACAAAAACCTGGAGGGGAGGGGTGTGGAATCTAAATGTTCACCAACAAGAGAATGGATACATAAAAAAGAGTGTATTCACATCATAGTATACTATGTAGCCATTTAAATGCATGAATCAAAGCTCCAAATCTCAGAATGAATACATCTCAAGAACATGATGATTGCATAGTGGAAGAACATCACAAAATGATGCCACGGATTTAACACCTTCAAGTTGTCAGTCACGTCTCCCAGTGATATTTTCTTCTTTGCAGTTGTTTGAAATGATCGTCTATCTTTGCATATTTACAGCTCTTAGGTAGCATTTTGAGTTCTACCAGCCATAATTCGATTAGCAAGGGCAGCTAAATGAGCTGGAATCAAATGCCCACTCCCTGGATTTCTGCCCCTCAGTGAAGAGCTTGTTCCACTGAACAAACACAGAGATGACAACTACATGCTGGGATTTTTTTTTTTTTTTAAGCTACACATGTTTACCTCTAGAGCCTGGAAAATTCCAGTCTCTGAAGGTTTCTGCTGGTTCCACTGTTCCCCCTCCCACGCTAGGCAGCAGTTTCCACGGCAACAGATAAGCTTGCCCAGTGCTGCAGGTACAGAGCAGAGCTGGTGAACAAAGCAGTTCCTGACAATAATATTGCCTGGTGGGGGATGGGGAGGATTCTGGAGGACTGATGCCCACCATCCACCCCACTGGGCTCCTCTTGGGCTCCCTTTTCAGGATCAATTTCATTTGAGACCAAATCTTCTTGTCCATTGAAAATCCTGCCCAAATGAGAAAAGCATGATTTGGAGAATTTAATTGTCCTGGAGCAAAGGTGGAAGATGAACGAGGAGGATGAAGGAATAAATGGGGAGAACGTGAAATACGGACAAAGCACTATCTGGTTTGGGGCCAGCAGCATCAGTGTCATCTGGGAACTTGTTAGAAATCCAAATTTTCTGGCCCATCCCAGACTTTAAAGAAACCTCCAGGTGTGTCTGATGCTCGTCACACTTGAGAACGACTGGTCTGCAGTAGTGATTAACCCCTGTCGGTTGGTAATGTTTTCCCCATTATTTCCCATCAGATAGGAAAGACCTTAATGTGGGGGAGTCTTCAGGTCTCTGGCTATTTTCTACACCTAAGTCCAGGAGTATTCTTTCTCCACACTCTCCCTGCCAGGCTCACATGTACCTACTCATGCCTCCAATTTCTCTCCCCATCCCAAACCTCTTTCTAAATTCCTCACACACTCAAGTGCCAAGGACTGGGAGGGAGGCGGGATGAAGGGCGACTGCTGAGTGGGTTCAGGGTTTCCTTTTGGGGTGATGAAAATATTTTGGAACTACATAGAGGTGGTGGCTGCACAACATTGTGAGTGCCCTAAGTGCCACTGAATTGATCTCTTTAAAATGCTTAATTTTACAATATGTGAATTTCACTTCCATAAAATTTTTTTTAAAAGACTTCAAGCTCAACGCATTTCAAACTTGGTCGCATCATTTACAGGTAACCCAGTAGATCAGAAAGTCAGGTCATGACTCTTTTTACACCAACTCTGTCCAATAGAAGTATAATTCAAGCCATATATAGAAGTTAAAATTTTGTTGTAGTCAAGTTTTTAAAAGGAAAAAAGAAGCAGTTAAAATTAACTCTAGTAATATATTTTATTTCACTCACCACACCTGAGAACTGTCCCTCTTTTGTCCTCGAAAAAACATAAACATCAATGCTGACTTCCCCCTCCACAGCCCTGTAGCAAATTGATCCCCAAGTCTTGTTAATTCTGCCCAGAAACAGGTTTTTCATCAGCCCGCTGTTTATCTCTCTCTCAAGTTACTGCAAAAACAACCCTAACTCTTCTTCCTTCTCAAAGGAAAACACAGCCACTCCACCCACTGCTGACCCTTTCGGATGATTCCTGTTGCTCTTAGGATAAATCCCACCCTCCTCATGGCAGCCTACAAGCCACGGTGACCCCAGGTTTTCTCTTTAGAGGAATTTGGGGGTGCTAGCTATCTTGGAAGCAGGATCTGTGGAATTTTCCTCAAAGCTGGCTCCACACAGAGTTCTGAACCATTAGACTCTATACGTGGGGTGGACAAACTTTTTCTGTAAAGAACCTCATAGTAAATATTTTAGGCTTTGTGGGTGATACGGTCTTTGACTCAACTACTCAACTCTGCCATTGGAGTGTGAAAGCAGCCAGAGATGCTATGTAACGAATGAGTGTGGCTGCATTCCAGTAAAACTTTATTTATAGACACACCTCTCCATCCCCCTGACTGCGCTGTCTCGTCCATAACTCCATCACCTCTCTCCTGCATCCTGCAGCCCTCTCTTCATTGGTCTCCTCCATCTACCATCCTTAGTCTTCAATTAATTTTCTTCACAAGCATCAGGGTAGATTTGTCAAAGGAAAATCTGGTCATGTTCCACCCTTAGAACATCTCAGCAGATTCCACTGCCATTTAGATACATAATCAACTCTTTATGAGGATCCATAAGCAGATGGAACTCCGGAATTTCCACATACAAGAGGCTTGGGAGGGACAGTCTGGTTGGAGTTTGGAAGGTTGTGGGACTTGCCTTGCAGGGGTAAACACATCATCATTGCATCAGCTGTACAGTGATGTTTGCTGCTACACACGGTAGCTATTGGTGAAGAGCAGACAACTCATTTGAATGCATGTATGTAGAGATTTATAAAGTTAGATGTGAAGGAATAAGAGTGAAAATTTACTCACCATTTGAGTTTTTCCAATGTTTATGTAATTTTGTTCAACCAACATGCCTGGAAGTAGATTGCCATTATGTGCCAACATTTAAAACCTCGATACGGAAGGAAAACTGTGGGCCGTGGGCCATGATGGGCATTTGGAACAAGTGCTTAACTCATCTCAAAAGGAGGACACAAGGTTTCTACCCGAGAAAACCCTGTTGCAAACACAACCCAGGGATATAATCTAGAAACAGATGTCTCATGTTAAACATTTTTATGGTTTAGAAATGGATGTCCCCAGATTACTGGCCATGTTGTGCTGTTTCTGGGAAAACCATTTCCTTTCTGAGTTGGATGTTAATGTATATAGAGCTTGGACTCGAGCCAGGCATTTGTAGGTCATTAATCAGGAGAACTTCCAAAGTGGGTGGCTGCTCTGGGGTTTTATTTGGCAACCGGGACCATGCTGACATCCTGAGAGCTAGTTTTCAGAGGTGGTTTGCTTTTTCTTAGAACCTCCAACTAAACCCTCTTTTGTGTTCAGTTTTTGGTCCAGATCTTGCTCGTAGGAGTGATTGCTGAAGGACATTGAGTTGAGGATGGAAGGAAGACTTTGAGCTGGTAGAGAGCTCCTTTGCTCACTTCACCACAAGACAACACAGGTGAATAGTTTTATAATCATAGTGGTGGGGAACGTCCTGTTAAACTTAAGAAGCCCATGAATATAAAAGAAAACAACAAGATTTTCTCCACAAACACTGAGAAATCGGGGTAGGGGAAACCCCATCATGAATGTGATTTAATGGACAACTGAGTAAAAATATCACCAAATAAATATTGAAAGCATATATATTTAGGCACTAAGCACACAGAGTGCCAGGAGGTCAAAAAAAGGAAAAAAAAAAACCCCAAACCCTCAGAATGGAAATGCAGGAACCAGAGAACCAAATGCAAAAGGGATGACAAGTTTCCTGCATTCCAGAAACTTCCACTTTAGTGGAAGAAACAGACACAAAGAAACTTCCACTTGAGAATGCACTTTGATAATATCTAGAAAGGTTAAAGAGCGCATTTCTAACCCCTCAGCAATTACATGCTGAGAAACATTCTCTAGAGAAACCCTCCCAAAGTGGGCAAGGAGACACAAAGCAGGATGTTCATTGCGATGTTCACTTGTGCTAAATCTTATTCGAGTGCCAACTGCATTCAGCAGGCTGTGCTAGACCCTGGGGATATGTGGCTTCATTGGCAATAGTGAAACCCAGAACCCTTCTAAATGTCCTCAGGAGGAGACTGGATCCATAAATAGGGTGAATTCATACATTGGAAGATTGTGATTCCCCTTTGTGAACAGAGAAGAGCTACACAAGATAACATAATCCTAAAAATAAAAAGAAAGAGCATTAGGACCTAGTTGCAGAAAAGTGCCATTTACACAGTGTGGAACACTCCAAACTACCACTTATCATTTTTGGCAACAATAGTTATTTACATAGGAAGAATCTAAAAACATGCATAGGAATTATAAATTTCAGATACAGATGATGGAGAGAGGTGGATGGATTTCTAGGAGAGTGCGAGGACCCTCAACTACATTTGTGTCTAATTCCTTTTTTAAAAATATTCTGAAACAACTATGGCAGAATGTAAAGTTTTGGTAAATCTAGGTGTTCTGTTTGCTATATTATTTTCTATATTTTTTGTGTGTTTGAAATAGCAAAGGAAATAATCAATAAAATAGTAGAAATTATGTAAGCATTATGAGAGAAACAAATCAGTATGTGAGAAAGATATTATCAAGAGGGTGGAGGCCCTACCCTGGAGGCCAGGGAAACCTTCTCTGATGGGATGAAACCTCATGGAGGGTGAGGAAGCCAGAAAGCATTCAAGTGTTGGGGAAAAGTGCTCCAGGCAGAAGGAACAGAAGGAACAACAGCCTAGAGGTAGAAAAGAACTTTGAGCATTTAAGGAAATTGAAAAAGTGATGAGTGTAGCTGGAGCTTCGTGAGTCAGAGAGAGAGCCAGAAGAGATGAGGGCCATGGCAGACTGTGTTTTACAAAACATCTTCCACTTCACAAGCTCCACTACAGAGTGGCCATAACATTGTTTCCAACAAGAGGTGGAGTCTACTTCCCCTCCTTTTGAACCTGGATGGGCTAGTAACTGCTTTGAATGATAGAGTGTGAAGTAATGCTATGTGATTGCTGAGCTGGTTCATAAAAAGCAATGCATCTCCTGCCTTGATTACTGGCACTCTCATTCTTGGAATCCTTAGCCACCACGTAAAAAGTCTCATGACTCTGAGGCCACCATGTTGTGGGGAAGCCCAAGCCACATGGAGAGGTCATGTATAGATGTCCTGGTTGGCAGTCCTAGTGTTACAGATTGGATTCTCTAGGAAGTAGACCCTGAGATGGTAGATGCATCATCAACCTGGGATCCTGAGTGACTCTAATGAGGAATGTTTTCTGTTGACCCAAGATGGGCATACAGAGTGAATAAGGAATCAACCTTTGCATTTCAAGCCAGTAAAGTTTGGGAGTTGTGTGTACCACAGCATTATGACTCTATCCTGACTGACACTGGTGCAGGGAAATTACTTTTAACAAGAGAGAGAAACAAAAGACAAGGGAATGGACCAATAAATAAAATAAGTAAAAATTGTGCTAAGTTTTATAAGAGCCATACACAGGAGGCAGACACAGCAGACAACATGTGGGATTTTTTTTTTTTTTAGCTTAGATGATTATGGAAGGCAACAGAGAGAGGAAGTGGTTTCAGATAAGCCAAAACTGGAAGGATAACAGGGAGCCAGTTATGTTAAATATGGAAAGAAATTGGGTTGAGTATTCCAGGCAGAGGAAACAACATGTACAAGAGTCAGGAAGTAGCTTGGGGTGTTTAGGGAATTGAAAACCACCCTTAGGACTGGGGCATTCCAAGCAAGCAGAGAGTAGAGAAGAAGGGCTTCCAGCACTCATGAGGAAGTTGGCTTTTATCTTCAGAGTGATGGAAAGCCACTGGAAAGTTTTAATTTAGAGGGATAACCTGATCGAAGATATGGATAAAAGCCTTCCCTCTCACTGTAGTATGGAGCATGGATTGCAGAGAAAACCCAAGATGGGAAGCAGGGAAAGCACTTACGTTTGTGTTTGTCCAGGTGAGAGATGATGGGTTCTCAGACTAGGATGGACCCATGAAGATGGAGAGAAGTTGATGGATACCACTTTGAAAGTAGAACTGACCACACTCGTATTAATTAGTGGAGAAAGGAAAGGAAAAGTGGTCAAACTGGAATTATTCATGGATTCCTAACAAGAGAAACCAGGAGGGTGGCAGAGAAATCAGACTGTGATGCAGAAGTGGGATAGATATGTAATTTTGGTTGGAGGGCAGGGACTAAAGAGTTCCACTTTAAATGTGGTAGGTCTGTGTATAAGTTATCCACTGCAGCAAAACAAACTACCCCAAAACTTAATGGTTTTAAACAACCACAATCATTTATCATCTCTCACAGTTTCTTTAGGTCAGGGATTTGGGACCAGCTTGGCTGGGTGGCCTCTGGCTTGCGATCTCTCATGAGTCTGCAGTTATCTGAGGGCTTGACTGGCGCTGTAGGGTCTGCTTCCAAGGTGGCTCACTCTCACACATGATGAGTTAGAGCTGGCTCTTGGTGGGAGAGTTCAGTTCCTCTCCACCTGAGCTTCTTCATAGAGGTGCTTGCATATCCTCACAAGATGGCGGCTGGTTTCCTCCAGAGCAAGTGATCCAAAGAACCAAAGCAGATGCTGGAGTGCACTTTGTGACCTCGCTTCAGAAGTCATACTGTTGCTTCCACAGGATTCCACAGTCCCAAAGGTCAGGGAGGAGGAGACTCCATGAGTGCAGGAATACCAGGGGCAAGGATATTCATGGCCATCTTGGACTCTGACTACCACAGCCTCTCATGCTTAACAGAATTCAAGATGTCAAGTAGGCAGTTGGACAGATGAGATGGAGAGCATGTGGGTGAGGTCTGATCTAGGATATAAATGTAGATACAAACAGAGCCCTCAAAAGCCCTTAAGAATACCCACATCGAGAGGTCAGGTTAAGGAGAAGGACCCAGTCCAGGTCCATGAGCAAAAAGATCCAAGGAGATTGGAAGATAACGAGGAGGGGGCCATAGAAGAAAGGTGTGAAGAGTTCTTTAACAATGAGAGAATGGTGAAGTTTTTCCAGCACTGCTGAGAAGTTGAGTAAGATGACAGAAGTTACAGCTGGATTTGGCAACATGGAGTGAATGGGAGGGTGGCAGTGGAGAGCTCACCCATGACCGGAGTCTCTGTTGAGTGTCTACAGGGGAAATCACAGCCAGAGGGTCCCCAAGGGGCAAAGTTCTATGTTACAGACAGCAGTAACCCTGTAGTAACACTCAGATCTGGCCAGGGCCCTGGGTAGGTGAGGTTCCAGTTGGCAGCTTGGGGAGCCCTGTCCCAGGGAGAAGGGAGGGGGTTGGGAGTGTGGATGGGGTCTGGGGAAGGGTAGAGATGGGTGGTGGAGTAAGACCATGGTGCCCAGTGAGGCTTGCTTCCACAATTCTCCTTTCTCCTCCCCAACTTTGCCTCCTCAGTGACCCAGGCCCACCCAGAGAGGGAGGAGGAGCAGCTGGGTTGAGGAGATTGCCTCAGAGAGCCCCACAGCTCCACACTCAGGGCCTGCGACTCTTCTCTCCTCTGCTCACCTCGTGTCTGCCAGCTTCTCATGCACCCAGAAACCCACCTCTCTCCTCCTGAGGATTATGGCAGCCCCACTTCCGCCCCTCCCCTGTACCCCATCCCACAGGCAGCACCAGGCTTCTAAGGGGAAGCTGGGCCAGTGGGTCCCCATTGCTTTAAGGCCAAGAACATGTTCTTTGCTGAGACCTACAAGGCTCTACAAGTACAACACCCTGTAAGGTACTCTCCCCCAGAACACACATAACTGACAGACACACACAACAGACACACAAACACAGACACACACAGAGTCACACACGAACACACACACGCACATATACCTGCCTCCTTCTCAGCATCCAAGCCTCGCCCCAGAGGTCAGCCACTGCCCAGAGAGACTGTCCCTGGCTCCTCCCCCATGCAAAGTGGCCCCAGCCCCCTCCCTTATCCACTGTGTCATTTCCTTCACAGCTCTCATCACCATCTTAAATCATATTCCTCATGACTCACTGGGTGTTTATCATTGGCCTTCCCCACTGGAGGGTCTGCTTCATGGAGCTAGGGCCCTTCTCTACCTTGTTCACCTCATATCCATGGCCCAGTGCAAACGACATGCTCACTTAGCAAATATTGCATGAATCGGGGGCGGGGGGGGGGGGGGGGTTGCATGCATGGATATTACTTGTGAGAATCCAATCTGCTTAATTTTCAGATCCTGGCTTTCACAGACAAGGGGCATGCTCGTACGGGCATGTGTGTGTTCCTCATTTCCTTTCTCTCTTAAAAAGGTTGATACTTGAAATAATTGAAAATAGAAGTTCAAGCAGAAACGTGCACATTCATGCTCATGGCAGCACTATTCACAATAACCAAAGGGTGGGAAGAACCCAAACGTTTTTGAATGGATGAATGGATAATCAAAATGTGGTCTATCCATACAATGGAGTACTATTCAGCCATAAAAACGATACACACTACAATGAGGGTGAAGCTCAAAAACATCACTCTAAGTGAAAGAAGCCAGTCAAAAATACCACATACTGTATGACTGCACTTGTATGAAGGTCCAGAATGGGCAAATCTATAAAGACAGACAGTAGATTAGTGATTCTTCATGTTGGAGGGTATGGGAAGATAGGGGGGTGAGAGATAAAGATATAGAGTCTGTCTTTGTGATGATGAAAATGTTCTAAAAATGGCTATGTTGATGGTTGCACAATTCTATGAATCTACTCCAAACCATTGAAATGGTCTCCCATGAAGATGAGCTCTATCTCTTGTTGGAAGAACTCAAATCAATAAAAACTAAAAAAGGTAAGAAACCTTATGCAGGCAAGAAGGCTCTGAAACTGGTGCTCTCATACACTGGGGTTAATGTTACTGATTAGCAATGTCTTCTTCCAGAAAGTAAGGTGGCAACATATCCCAATTCTATAGTGATATCTCTGGATGTCAGCATGGCAACCCCTATCCAGGATGTTTATTCTTGGGAGAAAAATATAACAGAAATCAGAAGCCAGAGCTGTGCTGTCCAGAGGAAACACAATGCCAACCACATATGCAATTTTAAAGTTTCTAGTAGTTACATTCACAAAAATAAAAATAAACAGGTCAGGCTAATTTTAATACTATTTTGTTTAACCCATTGTCTCCAAAGTGGTATCATTTCAATATGTCATTGTAGGGGAGGAAGAAAATTCCTCTACCCTCTGGGTTCTTCTGGCTGGCCTAAGAATTAAATTGACATGAGACTGAACAACAAGAGAGAATCAAAGTTTAATAACACATATATATGGGAGAAACCCGGGAAAACTGAACAACTCAGCTAGAACGGCCAAAGCCGCCACCTTAAATACCATTTCCAGTGACCAACAAAGGAGGATGTTGGGGGTAGTGGTTTAGGACTTTAAAGGGGAGGAAGACAATTCACATGGAGATGGAAAAACAAATGTTTGGTAGACAGAACTTTGACAAGAATGGGCTTAGCAAGGACCCTCACAGTCTACCAAGACCCAGAGTTATCTATGGTGATCGCCTGTCCTGGGGACAGGACTTGTGTGGGATATTTTACATTATTTTTGCCATCATAGGTCTTTGGAATCTAGCGTGCACTTTATCCTTTGAGTTGAGCTTATCAATTCTGAGACGCCACATTTCTTGTGCCCAAGAACCACCTGTGGCTGGTGGCCACCATATTGGATAGTGCCTGTGCCGAGCATTTTTCCTGATAGCAATGCACCAGAAACACTCTCAGTGTCCAAAGTCAGAAGAACCTCTACTTTGTAGTGTAGGCGAGGAAAAAAATCTCTTCCTCTACCCATCTTAGGTTCTCCAGCTGGGCCCTTTAATGAGAGACTGGCCAAAGACAGGTTCCCGAGAGAAAAACAAACCAGAGTTTATGAACTGTGCCTCCTGCATCTACACATGGAAGCACCCGGACATGAATGAGTGAGCCAGAGAAGTGGTTAGAGCTTGGGTTTAAATAACCAAGGAAAAGAGGTTTGGGGCTTCTGGGTGGGGGAAGCAAGTCCTGGGAAAAGTCGGGCCAACATGGGTTATTCAGGAAGGTTTGTTATGCACCTTGAGGTCTGTTGATAGGAGTGAGTAAGAGTCTCGAGAGGAGACATCTCTACAAATGTAAATTTCCTTTACAAAAGGAAAATTGCGCCTGACTTTACAGTTTTTCTTGCATCTGCTGGTTCTCCACGGACTTTCACTCAAAATAATCCAAATGCCAAAGTGGTATATTTGGGGTAGCATATTCTGGTACCCCTTAATAGCCACGTAGCCATTGTATTGATTAGATCCCGTACCTAGCACGTGGTAGTCCTATAGTCATTATTTTTTTAAATGAAGAGATTAGTCGAGAATTTAAAAATGGAAACATGCTTATGAGCTATTATTCAGCAAAACTAAAATTAAAACAGACTGAAACAACCGAGCAAAACACTCAATTTTGTGTCTGTGTAATATTTTACCATATTTCAGCTGTGTAACTAGGTAAGCCACTTCATGCTCAGGACCTTACCTTCCTCGTCTATCAAAGATTATAAACTCCGCCTCCAGCATTTGCTTGGGAGGGAGAAATGAAAGACCGCCTGTTAGCAGTCAGCCCAGGCCGGCTGGGGACAATTTTCAGTGAACGTCAGCAGTAACTGTAACTCTGTAAAGATACGAGTTAAAAACTGAAGGAAACATTTAAAATGGAAAACTTTTATGCCGAGCTGATAACGATTATTTCCAAAAGAAACATTGTTATTACTTTTGATTGACACAAAATTAGGTGTAAGCAAAGAATTAGAATATGAGAAAATGAGGCTGCTGCATGACTCCACAGAAAGTGGGAGGAAACACAAAACCCTCTCGAGCTGTTACATCCGGGGCGGCTGGGGAGGAGGCCTGGGCGCAGCGTGGTTTCTAGAGATCTCCATTTGGTTGTTCTGTTATGACAAGCACACATTTATTCTGAGGATTTTTTTTTTTAAAGTTAAGAATGTATGTATTTACACATGGAGCCAACTGGCTTTAAATAAAAAAGACTGAGCTAATTTCTTCTGGTGTTTTCTCCACAGCTTCATTTGGAATTTGTTAGTACAATTCAAAGGGGGCCCCACAGCACAAACACGGGGTGTGTCTAACATCCTTCGTGTCTTCCTAGTACAAAAGTAGGTCCTGAAATATTTGAAAGGCCATAAAAGCTGAAAACTCATGGGAATCTACTCTGTTAGAGCTCCTAAACAGAGAAACACAGCTGGAGTTGTCAGATGGCTTTCTATTTATCAGATTTTAAGAAGAAATAATCAAATTTTACCAACCCCAGTGTGTTAGCTGTCTTTGCTGTGTCCATCCGCTTGAAAAACCAGGGTGTTTTTTCTAGACTAAACTTCTCCCTGTTAAAGAATAAAATAAAATTCTATCTAGGAAGTTCTTAACTTTTGTGATCAAAACCAGAAGAAACAAAAGGAGAAGCTTTTTCTTTTATGGAACACATGAAGGTATAGAAATTAATCTGAGAACCACTGAAGGTAGCCCATGAGTAAATAAAAACAAACACAGGTTTCTACTTATTTATTTAAAAAAGAAAAGATAAGGTTGTCAGAACATGAAAATCAACAAAGAAAAAAATTTGGGAAAAAAGTTTCCATGGGTTGGGTGTGCAAATGGCTGATGTATTTAAGTCTGTTCACTACAGGGCACAGGGAGACTCCTGAAAGCCAGGCACGTGGGGCTGTGTACTCGAGCACGGCGCTCCCCTGCCCGACTTCACTGGAATGTGTACATTGTTGGAACGGAAGCTTGCTTTTCGCCTGGGGCAAGATTCCATGGCAGAGCAAGTGCTGAGACAGCATCTGGCAAGGAGACCTTTTTTTTTCTTTTTAATCTAAATACCCTGTTTCTATGCCCATCAACTTCTTCCCAAACAACTTTAATTCAAATCCTGTCTCCATTCCTTACAAGCCATGGGAATTTCTTTCCTTGTTTTCTTTCCTTATTTCACACATAGAGAAGAATGTATGAGACGATGCATTGCAACATTTTAAAGACAACTATAAAACCAACACTCAGATACAGGACATGTAGTTTTTAGACATTATCAGCTTTAAGTCAATTCACTGAAAATCAGTTCTCCAAATGACCATTTTTGCTATATGGTTAATTCCCTAAATGGTCAAATTTACTGGATTCATCCAATTAACAACAAGGACAGAAAGTGTGTTTCTTCTAACGCTTTCTGACAGTTACAGCGATCCCATTTGGAAGTGAGCTCCTGGAGACATCTGTGACGTTTGAATGATTCCGTTTGAGGTTTTAGTTTCGGTTTAGGACAATTCTAGTTCAGACTTACATTGGCTGCAGCTGTTTCATTGCGGCCAAACTGAAGTCTAGTGTGTTCTGAGGAGTTTTATATCTTCAAATGAGAATTTCTGGGTATTTCAACTAGGAGTATTCTGTGAGTCTTAAACGTCAAGGATGGTACAAATGATCCAACAGGTTTCTATCATCCAATCTATTTTCGTGACTGTCTCTTGCCTTTTGAAATCCTCTTAACATGTACGTATGTTACCCAGCGTGGTCAGCTAACAGTTTTCAACAAGTTTGAAACACCTGAGAGATGTCCCATGCCTAAAATGAGAATTACACCCGAATCTGATGTGGAATTGAGCTGGATTTGCAAATCAGGCTACCAAGAGGAGATAAACAAAGACTGAAACAAAAACTATAGCAAAACCAAAATTAGTTTCACCTGAAACGAAACTGAAACACGAAAGAAAAACTTACCCTCGTAGTCCATTAACACCATCCCCCATAGTGCAATTTGGTGTCACGTTTATAAATATTTAGTAGAAATCAGTTTACAATGAGTCCATAATTTGCCAAACGGACAGTTTGGCAAATTCTCTTTCCAGCTCCTCCCCCATCACAACAATGTCCCATCCGTCACTTGTCCCCTGCTCAGGGACGTTGCTTTGACACTTCTCTCTCCTGTACCAACCGTCCCGTTCCCTCTGTACTGCCTCCTTCCCACCAACCTGCAGACTACCCGGATAGCTCCCATCTTAGAAACAGCGCTTTCTAGACCCCCAGTCCCTCCAGCTACTGCCCCATCTCTCTGCCCCTTTATAGGCAGAGCACACCCAAAACCTCTTTCCATTCCTGCCCCCGTTTGTCCCGTCCATTCTCTCCTCAATCCACTGGTATTGGGCTTCTGTCCCCAACCCGCACTGACCCACTCTTGCCAAGTTCACCAGGATCCTCCATTTTGCTAAAACCAGTGTTGGCTCTCGGTCTTCATCTAATCCAGTCTTCTGCCTGGACGTGAGAGCCAGGGACCCGTCCTCCTTCCTGAAGCCTTTTCTTCACCTGCTTTACCTGCCCTGCATCTCCAGGTTTTCCTCCTAAGTCAGCCAGCACCTCTGCTCAGGCTTCTCTGCCATATCCTTCTTTTCATCACCTCAACCCATTGCAGGGTGTGGAGCTCATCCTCAGCCCTCAACCCTTTTCTCTGCCTGCGCTCACGCACTGGGTGGTCTCTCCAGTCCAATCATGTTCAGTATCATGTCTATTACTTACTGTACTGAGTTAAGTAGCGGCCGCCAAAGTTCACGTCCAAGTGGACCCTCAGAAGGTGAACTTGTTTGGAAATGGGGTCTCTGCAGACGTAATTTGTTAAGATGAGGTCATACCAGATTAGGGTGGGCCCTAAACCCAGTAACTGGTGGCCTTATAAAAAAAGGAAAGGACACCCAGAGATGAATGCCTTGTCACGACCGAGGCAGAGATCTGGAGGAATGCAGCCACAAGCCGAGGAATGCAAGGATTGACAGCAAACCCCGAGACTGGGAGAGAGGCATGAGGCAGAGCCTCCATAGGGAACCAACACCTTGATTTTGGACTTCTGGCCTTCAGAACCACAAGAAAATTGACTTTTGTTGTTGTTGTTGTTGTTGTTGTTGTTTTTGAGGAAGATTAGCCCTGAACTAACATCTGCCACCAATCCTCTTCTTTTTTTGCTAAGGAAGATTTGCCCTGAGCTAACATCTGTGCCTATGTTCCTCTACTTTATATGTGGTATCCCTGTCACAGCATGGCTTGATAAGCAGTGCACAGGTCCACGCCCCGGGTCCAAACCTGCAAACCCCACGCTACTGAAGCAGAGCACGCAAACTTAGCTGCTGCACCACTGGGCTGGCCCCTACCTTCTGTTGTTTTAAGCCATCAGGTTTGTGGCGATTTGTTATGGCAGTCCTAGGAAACTAACTTGCATCTTTATCCCAGCTCTCCACTGAGCTCCAGACTCACACAACCAACTTATCATACCTGCCGATGTTGCGTATCTCATACACACCTCAAAACTGATAGAACCCAAACAGGACCCTTGCCTTCTTCCTGGCCCTGTGTGATGGACTGAATGTGCGTGTCCCTCCCCCTCAAATTCCTATGTGGAAGCCCTAACCCCAGCGTGATGGAGGTGGGCCTTTGGAAGGTAATTAGATTTAGATGAGGTGATGAGGGCAGGGCCCCCATGATGGAGTTAGTGCCCTTATAAGAAAAGAAACAGAGGTCAGAGCTCGCTCCCTTTCTCTCTGCCATCTGAGGACACAGCCAGAAGGTGACCGTCTGCAAGCCAGGAACCCAGTCTACTGGCACGTTGATCTTGGACTTCCTGCCTCCGGAACTGTGAGAAATAATTGTTGTTTAAGTCACCCAGTCAATGGTATTTTGTCACAGCAGCCTGAGGTGACTGACACACCCTGCTCTTCTCCCGATCTGCCCCATTCAGCCAGTTGTTGGGTCTCCTGCCCAGAAGTCATCATTGACTTCTGCTCTTTCCTTCACTCTCCCAAATGCAACCAAGAGCCCATCTTGTTGACTTTTCCTTTTAAATATATCCAGCTTCCAACCAGTGTTCACCTCCTCCAAGAAGGAGACGTCCTCCCAGTCCAAGGTGCCGCCGTCTCTCGCCTAGGCCACCACAGAAGCCTTGAAAGTGCTCTCCCTACCTCCATGATTCCCCTGCCAGTGCCTCACCACACCATAGCCGCAGCAGCCTCCCCAAAATGCAAATGAGGCAGGGCCACGCTTGGTAAACCATCCAAGGGCTTCTCATCGTGCCCACAACAAGATCCAAACGCTTCACACTCAGAAATAAAGTCCAGACTCCTCACGGGTGCCTACAAAGTCCCACGTGATGTGTTGCTGCTCTCCAATCTGGTCTGATGTCTCCACACTGTCTGCTTTGCTCACTCCATTCCCACCACACCAAACTCCCTTCCTTTTCTTGAACACACACTGCGTCTCCACGTAGAGCCTTTTCACTTGCTGTTCCCGCTGCTCGTCTTGCAAATGTTGCCACATTAGAACTGATCACATCCTTCAGGGCTCAGCTCAGTCGCCACCTACTTAGAGAGCCTTCCTGACTGTGCCCATAAACAGTTTTCCTCCCCTCTCTCTACCCCTCAACCTGCTTTACTTCTCTCACTAGCTGACATACCATGTTACATTGTTGTATTATTATGTACTATGTTATTACACGTTACCTTGTATCAGATTATATTATTATATTACATGTCCTATTGTAGCATATTATATACATTATGACACGTTATCACATTACATATAACAGTATGTTGTATCACATTATTATATTATACATTGTATTATTATATACTATAATATTATATATTACATTTTATTATATTACATATTATATCATATTACATTATATATTGTATTATTATATACCATATCTTTACATATTACATTATATCATATGTTATGATATTACATATGTTATGTTATGTTATACTGTTGATTGTCTGCCTTTTCTCACTACCTCACACTGTGTGTTTTTCTGACCACTGATGCAGGATCTGCAGCACTAATGTGCTATGTGCTTACGTGTGTGCTTCCTGCCTGTATCCTCCACGTGGCTGGAAGCTCTGTAAGGATGAGAACTCTCTTAGTCACTATTTTAATCTCAACACCAGAACTGCACCTGGTATATAGTAAATTTCCAAAAATATTTGTTAAATAAGTGAAATGTTTCAAATTGATTTTCTAAGAAAAACCATGGGATAAAACAATAAATTTGGAAGTTTTAAACATTCAAATATTTGGAAAATTGGCTTTCAGCGAATAGGCATTCAGTAAGTTCATTTGGGGAGGCATTGGTTTCCCCAGAAGAGGTATTAAATGAAAAGTTTGCATGGGGGCACTGAGTTATAATAGACATCAGATGCCAATGTGGGTTGTGATCCAATCCACACTGTAAAAATTTCCAAGTGGGTGATTGAGGACAGAATTGATTCAGTGGTCAGGACTGACACTCAGGGGATGCAATCTTCCAGAAACTTAGAAAGCACTGGCCTGGAACATAGTAGGCATGTAATAAAAATTGACTGATGGCAGAAATGAAGGAGGTTGATGGACGCCTGCCCGTGGTGCCCTATGAAATGACACAGGCTGGATAAACCATGTGTGCCCTGATTGCATCTGGGTAGGGATCAGCAAGGAGTGTGCAAGATGACAAATAGAGAGGGTGGGTAGAGAAGATTAGGAGTAGTTTTAAGTAAATAATTTGAAAAAATACATCAGGACATGAGGCAGCTATAGAAGCAGAAAGAAAGATATAGAAGAACACACAACAAGTCTTTTAACATCGACTTGGAACGTCAAAGGGAAATTAATTTTCTTTATAAAAACACCTAATACTTCAGTAATTAAAAATAAAAACAATAAAAGAGAAAGGTTTTTTAAAAATCCCCAGCTTTTCAAGTTTTATAAAGCTGCTTTGAATGGTAGCTCAAGACTGAGTCTAATTGATCCCATCCTCAGTGGTTAGCACACACCCAGGAGCTCACAGCGTGGACAAGAAGAGGCTTCCAAAACCTCCCTGTTTTCTCCCCTAAAGCGTCAAATGCTGATAGACTACAAACTCCAACAACAGACTCCGTAACACACGACTCTCCCACAAGAATTCACCCAAACGGACTTTTTGAAGTTCTAAAGAAGAAAGACAAATGCAATTATCCAGAGTTAACAGAAATTTAAGAGTAAATCATCACATCTTACCTATCTCCTGCATATCAATTTTCTTTTCCATGTACCTATCTAAAAAAAAGTGACCCTCCACCAGTAAAGGACAAAATCAATACTATTTTCTAAGTTCTTATTCATTGTGACTGATGATAAACAACCAGGAAAAAGGTTTGCTTTTTACTCTTATGGAACAAATGAAGGCATATAAATTAACTCAAAATAATCAAACCTGGCACATGAAAAAATAAAAGCAAATACTGGTTTATGTCATTTTTAAAAAAGGAAAGAATAAGAAAACAAGGTTGTCAAAACCTGAAAATTAGAGAGAGAAACTGACCGAAAACAGGTCCAGGGAAGTCACTGCAGAACAGATGGTGGGTTTACATCTGTTTACGGTCAGGAAGTGGATGTCTCCCAAACACTGACCACATGGCTCTGTGGCTCCAAGAACACAGTTCCCTTGCTTAATTACACTGCAATGTATATATTTCTTGGAATCAAACCTGGCTTTTCAGCCTAGAGGAAAATCCCATGGTGGGTTGATGAGCTGAATTTGCCTCTGGAAATGGGGCCATGTGTTAAAAATCAAACTGGTCTGTCTTGATTTGCACCAACTTTCCAATCCGCTCATCCTTAGCTCAAATCCACGTTCCTCTCCTCAGGAGTCATGCGATCTTGAGATTGAGACTCCTTGCTGTTTTCAGAGCTGTGGTTTCGTCATTGATGAGATGGGGAAACAGTCCAGGCAAAAGCAATGAGAGATGAAAGGGATGTTGGATATAAACCGCCTAATACCCTGTGCCTGGCAGTGTGTTCCCAATACCAAAGGCAGCCATCTGGGGCCCGTTTCCAGCACCACAATTTACCAGCCATGAGCCTTGTCCATGCAACAACCAAGCTCTGGGTCAGGCACTGCTCTAGATGCTGGGGCACCTCAGGGAGTAGGACCAGGCACAGCCCGTGTCCTCCAAGTCTGAATTCAAATGCAGGGGCATGTAATGAACAGCTGATCACTCAAACAAATTTAAATACCAGCTGTCCACAGAAAAGAAACATGAATGCCTCTTACACCTGAGGAAAGATGGTCAACCTCAGCCGTGGTGAAAGAAAACCAAAGTAAAACCTCAGCACACCACTTCCCACCCAGCAGTCAGGCAAAGAAAAAACTTGGTCACATACTGCGTCAGCGAAAGTGTGGGGAGTCAGCCACTCTCATGCGTGGTGGTTTGGAGATGGGCGCCTGTGACTGGTTCAAACTCTGAAAAGCAATTTGGTGACATCTATTAAAGTTACGAATTCACATATGCTTTGACACGATGATTCCTCTGAGTTTTCAGATTGCAGACATTTGCAAAAGGACTCATGTGCATGGTTTTTCACCACAGCGTTGTTTGTAATAGCAAGAGATTAGAAACTCCCCCGTGCCCACTAATTAGGACTGGTTCAGTCAACTTGGATAAATCCATTCAGCGGAATCTTTTCTAGTCATTAAAAAAAAAGGGGGCAGCTCGACATGCAGCAACAGAGGATGTGGCGGTCATGAACACGCGTTTCTCGGGTCTCGCACCTCAGAGTGCACCGTAGGTCAGTGGCCCCAGGTGGTGCACTCTGCAATTCAACAGCTCTGCTGGATTCCTCAAGCTCCCTTCTCGATTTCCCCTCACAGGTCTTTCCCCTAATAAATCTCTTATATGTCTAAGACTGCTTTGGTGTCTACTTCTTGGAAGACCCAAAGTGACAGAGAACAGTCACCAAGATATATCCCTAGGTTTAAAAATCAACATGCAGACTGGGACTGGCCCCATGGCCTAGTGGTTGAAGTTCCATGTGCTCTGCTTCTGTGGCCCAGGGTTCGCAGCTTCAGCTCTTGGGTGTGGATCTACTCCACTCATCAGCCATGCTGTGGAGGCACCCCACATACAAAGTAGAGGAGGACTGGCACAAATGTTAGCCCAGGGCTAATCTTCCTCAAGCAAAAAAAGAGGATTGGCAATGGATATTAGCTCAGGGCAAATCTTCCTCACACACACGAAAAATCAACATGCAGAACAGTGTGTATAATGTGCACACATTTATGTGGGGGGAAGAAAAGGAATAAATATGTAGAAAGAGAGAGATAAGTTGGTACATTCTCAGAACATCTCGGGAAGGATACACAAATACAGTCGATTCTCATCATTTGTGGTGGTTTTGTTCTATAAAGTCACTGTGAACACTGAATTAGGCAACCCTGAACCACAGCATTTTCACCAAGCAATTCACACATAACCTCATTTTATGTGCATTTCTGTTTAAAAGCATCTTATTTAGTATATATCATTGATTTGTAAATGTGAACTCATGGCCAAAAGAGCTACAACTCGTGCCAGAACAAAGTTTTTCTAAAACGTGTATTTTCTCCATAAGGCACATTGCAGCCTTCTTGTGCTTGAGAACACTGGACGGCGCTTCACCACTATGGTTGGCAGCCATTTTAACAAGCAAATGATGAATAAAAATCACAAAAATGTGAAAAATGTGGCACTAAGTAGACTGCTAAAAGGACACTTATTTTCCACAGCAGGGGAGCTGAAACAGGAGCGAGAGCAGCATCACCTTGTTTCACCTCAGCTGGGAACGTCCAGACTTTTCACCATGTGCACACGTCCGTGAATTACAGTGAAAACTCAGTGAGCATTGGTTTGGGGGTTCAAAATACGTTTTTCACGAGTAGGCAAATTTGCAAATATGGAATCTGTGAACAACGAAGATGGACTGTAATTGTTAATGCTGATTGTCTCTGGGGAGGTGAACTAGGTAGGTGAGATACATGATTGGGAATGAAAATTCACTATTCAATGGACATTCTTTTCTACTTTTTTGATCCTTGTGTCAATTATGTTTACTACCTATTCAAAGAAATAAATGAAAGGTTTCCAGAAATTGCAACAGTGACAAGAGTTAGTTAACTCCTCTAAGACTTCACTCTGCCATCTGTAAAAAGAGGATGATAATGTCAACATCAACGGATGGTGGTGAGGGTTCCAGAAGACCAGTTAGGAGACAAGCTTCACATGGTGTCTGGCTCACAACAGGCATTTGATAAAGAAGAGAGGTGTTTCAATTCCCTTCTCTACTCTCTTCCAGATCTTGACTCCTACGATGAAAGTGTCTTCAGCCCTCGTTCCAGAGACTCTTGTGGCTTCTGTGATCCTTTTCGTAATCCATTCTTTCCTAAATTCTCCTCCCACTTCATCACTGACTGTACCAGGAGCTCTGGTCGCCTACTCAATATCCATTCTACTCCTTTTTAAAAAAATAATAACAAACTCTGATTTTGTTCAGTGTGACAATGTGCTCAGTTAAAATATCCATCTACCCAAAAATCCCTTGCAGCCACATGAGTGGGGCAGGTGAGCCAGCTCTGTCCAATGAGACATGGGCAAAAATCGTTTTTGCATCTGTTCTTGAATAAAAAGCAAAGTTTTGTGAGGAGAAGGCATTTGGCCTTTCCCTCTTCTTTCTGCCTGGAACATGGATGTGATGCCTGGAAATGCAGCAGCCATCTTGTGAACATAAGGAAGACAGCCTTATGCTATGAAAGGTGAGGAAGAAAGAGAATAAGAGCCTGAGTCTTTGATAAAGTCATTGAGTCCTAACAATCCATCCTCAGTTATGGAAGAAAAACAAAACCCTTACTCATTTAGGTCATCATGGTAGGTTTTTCTCATGCACACAGCTGAGATCAGCCTGAACCAGTATCGCTTCCAATAGAACTCAGGCATTCCACAAAGGGTGTGGAGGGTTCTCATTCACCTTCCTTGTTAACCTTCTTCAGAGAGAACTCAGCTAAGGCCACAGCCCAGCCACCAGCAGCGTGTTACAACTCTAGCCCAGCTCTTTCTCCTCAAACCCAGTCCCCAAACACCACTGACTGAGACTCTCAGATGTCTTACACACGGGTCACTGCCTCCATCCCTCCACCCACAAACGGACTTCTCCTCTTGACTCCTATTTTGGGTCCTGGTTACCATCCACTCCATAAAACAAAGCCAACCTCATGTCCAACCTTGATCTGTCTTGAACAGCTCTGTGCTTCAAATCCTTCATCTGTAAACTGAAATGATTAGAGGACTTGTTTCACATGGGGTGTGGTGAGGATTACATAACATCATTAGGCTTCTAGCCGCTTTCCTGGGAAGAGAATGTGCTGACCAAGTAATGCATAGATCCTGGGGGGCTTAGCAGTTAATCACGTCCTTGGACGCAGCTGCCTGGATACACATGTGTGCACATGATCTTGGCAGCCTTCGGTTGTTCTTAGTTTAAAACTGCCAGCGGGGGCTGTGGACTTTGGTGTAGCAAGAGGAAGCTGGGCTTTAGATTTATTCTATTACATACTGTTTGAATGTCTACTATGTGCCAGGCACTGTTCTAAGTATTGGGGATAAAACAGTGAACAAGCAGTCAAAATCCCTACCCTTGTGTTGCTGATGCTGTAGTTGGGGAAATAGGAAATGAACGTACAAATTCATATCCAGTGTCAAGCGGTGAGAAGTGAAGGGAGCTGGACAAGGTGCTAGAAAATGTGCAGGGGCAGCTGTGTAAGCACAGGGTGGGGATGGAGTCAGTGAAGAACCCTCTGGGGAGGTGACATTTGAGCAGAGACCTCAGAGAAGTGAGAGAGGGACAGAATTGCCAAATTTAGCAAATAAAAATACAGGACACCCAGTTAAATTTGAATTTCAGATAAACAAATGCATGCCCTGTTTGGGATATACTTCTACTAAAAAATGATTTGGTACATTGACACCCAAACTAAATCAGGGTCCTGTGAACCATGAAGAAGGACATAAAGATACACATACCACATGAGCCAGCCACTCCACTCCTAGGTATTTACCCGAGAGAAAAGGCAACTTATGTCCATACAAAGACTTGTACACAAATTCTCATAGCAACTTGATTTGTAATAGCCCCAAACTGGCAACAACCCAAATATCCATCAACAGCAGAATGGATAAACAAATTGTGGTGCATCCATACAATAGAATACTACACAGCCACAAAAAGGAATGGACCGCTGAGACCTGCGCAACATATTATTATCCCGAAACAATTAAACTGAGTTTAAAAAGCCAGATAAGAAATGAGTACATACTATATGCATCTGTGTATATAAAACTCTGAAAATGCAAACTAAATATAGTGGCACAAAGTAGACTGATGTTTTCTTAGGGAGAAGGGTTGGGGGAGCACCAGGGGAAAGATTGCAAAGCGGCAAAAAGAAACTTTTGAGGGTGGTAGATGTGTTCACTATCTTGATTTTGGTGAAGGTTTTGGCAAAAGCTTTGTCCCGGGAGACAATCGAATGACTCCTGACCTCCGCGTGTGGCCAGACCTCCTTCCTCAACTTTTCTTTTGAAATTTTAATTGTGGGAAAATACACACAACACAAAACTGACCATCTTAACCATGTTTAAACACACAGTTCAGTGACATTAAGTACATTTACATCAGTCTTCAATCATCACCATCCGTCCATGGAACTCTTTTCATCTCCTGAAACTGAAACTCCGTACCCATAAAAAATAATGGCCCATCCCCCTCCTTCCAGCCTGTGGCAACCACTGTTCTTTTCTGTCTCTGTGAATTTGGCTACTTTAGACATCTCGTATAAAAGGAATAATCCAGTATTAGTCTTTTGTGACGGGCCTACTTCACTCAGCACAATGTCCTCAAGGTTCATCTACATTGTAGCATATATCAGAATTGCTTTCTTCTTCAGAATAATATTTCATTGTCTAGATGGACCATGTTTTGTTTACCCATTCACTCATCGATGGACACTTGGGCTGCTTCCACCTTTTGCCTATTGCAAATAATGCTGCCATAAACATGGGTATACAAATTTCTCTTTGAATCCCTGCTTTCCATTATTTTGGGTATAGACCCTGAACTGAAAGTTTTGGATCATATGGTAATTCTGTGTTTGACTTTTTGAGGAGCCATCATACTGTTTCCTTCTCAACTCTCAGCCTGTTTGCCCTTGCACTCAACAAACCTCAGACCAACATCAGCCCTCCCTCCCTTCACCCCAAACCAGAGCAGCCTCTCGGATGTTCCTATCACCAGCGCCTCCATCACAGGCTCATCTTTGGTCTCTTCCTCTCCTGCTCCTCCCTCATCCAGGGGGCAGCCAAATCCCCTTGCTTCTGGCTTGAAATGTCTCTCCTCCCAGCCCCACACCTTGAGCTGTGCCCTCACTCAGAGTCTGAATCTCTCTCAGATCTACCCGTGTCTCCCCATCCCCATCTCCCCATCCTCACTGCTCACAGTTCAGGCTGAACCACTGCCCCTGACTTGGGTACCTGTAGCAGCCAGTAGCCTCCCAAAGCCTTCCTGAACCTCCACTTACCATCACCAACCCATCCTCCTCTCTGGTACCCAAGGCTGCCCATCAGCACAGTGCCTGGACATAAGGAGCCTTCAAATACATGAACGTGTTTAACATTTTATACATCTATATCCATAGCTAGCTCCGTCTACCTACTTGTCTATCTGTCTATAAAATATTATACATGTATGTATATATATACCTGTTTTATTCATATAAATATATACGTGGGTGTATAAAACCTAAGGGTGTGTGTATATATATGCAAATATATATAGAGAGAGAGAGTCATAGAAAATTGACAAAAATACTTATGTTAGACTGGTATGACTATGATAGTTTCTTAAAGGTATTTTTAGAGTTTTTTTTTAAAATTGAAAAAAATAGTACACAATCTTTGAGAGACTCCAAATTATACAGAAATGTAGAAAGCAAAACAGAGACAATCCCTCTCGTTTCCACAGGGCCAGTCACTATTAATGTTTTCCTGTTTTTCACCTTTTGAAATTTTTTGTACAAAAGAGTATATATGTGTGTTCACGTGTGTGCATGTGTGTGCACATATGTGTTCACACACGTAGTTTCTTTCTTATAGGAATTAAATATTCTACACATCATATGACAACTTGCCCTCTTTTGTTTTTTGAACCAACAGTCCATCCTGCACAACTTTTATCCCACAGTGCTAACTACTATTAATATTTTGTTTTTCCTTCTAGAAATTTTGTGTGGACAAAAGCATAAGTAAATGTAGAAAAACATACACACATTTTTTTTTTCTAAAGATTTTATTTCTTTTTCCTTTTTCTCCCCAAAGCCCTCCAGTACATAGTTGTATATTCTTCGTTGTGGATCCTTCCAGGTGTGGCATGTGGGACGCTGCCTCAGCGTGGTTTGATGAGCAGTGCCATGTCCACGCCCAGGATTCAAACCAACGAAACACTGGGCCGCCCACAGCGGAGCGCGCAAACTTAACCACTCAGCCACGGGGCCAGCCCCCATACGCACATTTTTTAACAGGATCAAGTTCCTACTCTACATATTGCTCACCAACCTGACTTTTTGTCTCCTCTCGACCCCACGGTATGCCCACGCACCTTTCTGTGCCCAAACGCACAAGTCTGCATCAAATGTTTGGACAGCCACTCGGGATTCTACAGTATGGGCCCAAGACCCTTTGTTTCACCGTTCCTACATCCATGAACAGACAGAGGATCTCCAAGTGTGCAATTCCCAACTAAAACGTGTGCTTCTGTGAGGACTTCTGTAGGATTAGTAACTGGAAATATGTTTTCTGGGTTGGGGTTGTGCGTATTCAAAATACTGATTATGTCCTACAGAATCTGCTCCAAGAGGGCATGCCCTTAAACCTTCCCTCACCTCACCCCGCATGAGAGCATGCACTTATCGATATTCTAATTTTTTGATTAGTCTGAAAGTTAAGTCTGGCATCATGTTATCTGGATTTGCATTCCCTTGTCACCCAAGAAGCTAAGCTTCTCTCCCCAGCTTTCTCGGCCTTTTCTCTTTCTTCTCTCATTTGCCCATTTATCACTTTGCTTCCATGTCTTCTTCATCCTAACACGTAGGTGCTGTCCCTACTGTGTCTCAATTTCCCCCCAGTCTTCTCTCCAATTTCCCACTCCACACAGACCAACCTATACAGGATTAAAGCTTACATCAGAAACATCCAGAAACAGAAAGTGACAAAATGGCCGTACTGGAGAATCAGGGTGAGAACTGGCCAAAGCTGGATCTCAGGAGTGAAATATGCCAAACAGCCGCGAAGCTGGGGATTAAAGTCTTTCTTCCATCTGGAACCTGGCGTCCACAAAACAGTGACCGCATTGTGAGCCTTCCCAGAAAAAGCACTGGGTTGCTTGGCTACCCAGCAATGTATATATGACTTGGCAGCTGGCCTGTAGCTCAGAGGAAAATTCCAGGGTGGGATACAAGCTGAGGTCCCAAGACAAATGGGCTGAAAGTTTTAACCCTTTCCTCTCAGGGAGCTTCAGCTGAGGGGTATTCCCCTCCCAGGTAATCCCGGCCAGGGGATCGGACTTCCAGGGTCTTTGGTTTCCTTCCTTGCAACGTGGGCTCAGCGAGACCCAACTTGGCCATAGGCTACGTGGAGTCTGTGAAATTCGTAACATAAAGCTGGCGCTTCTGGGACCAGCATCTGGGAGAAGGTCTTCCTACTCACACATATCCTGGCTTAGATACTCATTGCATTGTGGCTTTGGGATGCTGGGGTAATTCTTCTGAGCACAGGTTTCTGGTGAGTAAACTGAGGGCAATAATATCAGTCTTGGTTGGGTTGTGTTGAACATTCAACTTATGGAGACTGCCTCAACAGAGTGGGACAATGATGCAGGAATGTTCTGCTTCTCTTCCCTCCTTCCCTTCTTTTTAACACACTTACCATTGGTCCGCCCTCCTTCTGGTCACCCTGTAGCTTCCTTGACATCATACGCTACTGATGCTGCTTACGACTTTGCTGGGGCTTCCAGCGCTAGCATTCAGTGAGGAGTTTACCAGGCCCACAGGGTCCTGCCTCCCAGCTCCCCATTGCCCACCACACTCTGGGCTCACTGGTCTTTATTTTTCCCACTTCCAAGCCACCTTCCCCTCAGATCAGGGCTGGCTCCTTCTCATTCTGGGGCTTGGGTTAAATATCATCTCCTCAAAGAGGCTTTCTCCAACTGCTCCATCTAAAATAGCAGCTAAATGGGGGCCTAGTGGTTAAGTTTGGTGTGCTCTGCTGCGGCAGACCTACACCACTCGTGGCCGTGCTGGGGCAGTGACCCACATACAAAATAGAGGAAGATGGGCAACGGAGGTTAGCTCAGGGTGAGTCTTCCTCAGGGAAAAAAAAAAAAAATAGCAGCTAAGTCCTGCCCTCAGCCCCAGATCCTCAATGCCTGAAGATGCACCCTCCCCCAACACACCCACATTCTGTAGACCCCAAAATAATCACTCACCCTGCTCTGCATTACTCAGAAAATTATCTCATACTCATTGAGGTGGGAACCTGTCCCAACCAACATCCGTTCCCCTTTATTCTGGTCATAAGTTTTCTATTTTATGTGGGGAGCCAGGCCATCCCCACTCTCAGCCCTTGCAGTGTGAGAAAAGATGGCATCACCTCCAGACCCAGAAAGGACACACGTCCCAGATCTGGCCAATCAACATCTCAGGAGTTGACTCGTAGGTGGGCCTGGAGCTTTAGTGGAACTACTGGGATAGAGGTGTGTTTCCACTGGGGTTGTACAGCTGGTGGCACCCATGCCTGGGGCTGTCTATACCACCTTGAGGGGTGAACCTATGGCAGAATGAAGCCAGATCAGAAGAAAACAGGTCCCAGAGGCTGAGACATAAAGATCACATCTTGAAGACATCATTTGAAATGCTAGATCCAGCTGTACCTGAAGTGCTTTGAATTTTACAGAGATTGAGCCAATACATTCCCGCTTATTTTGTTTCTGCCAATTTGGGTTTCCTTTCCTGTCACTTACATCTGAAATATGTGTGACACAGATAAAACGTTTATCCTAAGCCCTGGTCACCACTCAGTTTCAAAGCTTGTCATCACCTGACTCATCTCTCTTTTCCATTCTCCATATCCAAAGAGTTGCCATGTCTTGTGGAGTCTACCCCACAAATGTGACTCCCAACCTCTCTCATATTTTCCATTCTTATGCACCCATTTACCATCTTTCATACTGACACATCTCTCAGGCAACAGAACTCCAGTCCACCCCACCGTTAATTCTCCACACTTGCTCTCTCCATACTATTTTCCAATCTTAGGAAGGAGGTCCTTCCAAAACACAAATCTAACTCTGTCCTCTCCTCCTTAAAAACACTTCTTGGGGTCAACCCAGTGGCACAGTGGTTAAGTTCGTACGTTCTGCTTCAGTGGCCCAGGGTTCACCAGTTCGAATCCTGGGTGCAGACCATGCACCACTTGTCAAGCCATGCTGTGGCAGGCGTCCAACATATAAAGAAGAGGAAGATGGGCACAGATGTTAGCTCAGGGGCCAATCTTCCTCAGCAAAAATAGGAAGATTGGCAGCAGACGTTAGATCAGGGCTAATTTTCCTCAAAAAAAAAAAAAAAGAAAAGAAAAGAAAGAAACACTTCTTCAGTGACAAGAGAAAGAAATATTAATTGATAAAGAAAAAAAAATAAAAGTTGTTTACTGAATTAGACCACTGAAAAGCCCAGGGGTGTTTGGCTTCAGGCATAGATGGACCCAAGTCCTCAAAAGCTTTCATCCAGAGATCCATCTCTAGGTTCTGATTTCCCTAGCAGCAATAATCCCCAACACTTCCAGTAAAACTCCTAGAGCTGTCCCTCATTGGCCCAGATTGAGTCACATGTCCATCCTGGAGCCAACTACAGTGGCTTCTATTGACCAAGTAGAGGTCACAGGAGCAGAGGAGAAAGGCCAGCCTCACAGAAGCCCCATGCACTGAGAGGGTTGGAGAGGGGATTCTCCCAGGGGAAAAGGGGATTTGTTGGTAATAGAATGAGTACTGGGTAAGAAAAATCTCATGTCCACTACACCCATCCAAAGCGTACCAGTGCCTTCCAGATCAAGTTCAGGCTCTGCGAGGCTCCCAGGGTCTCCTCTGCAGCCATTCTTCACCTTACCCCACCACTGCTGCCTCTACACTAGTTAGAATAGACTACTTCTGGGTCCCTCAACTCTTCCACCCCTAGGCTTTTGTACATATCCACTCTCAACCCGAAAGCTCCTTCCTCCCATTCTCCTCTTTGCAACAAGTTCCTGCTCAGTTTTGAAGCCTCATCACACAGGTTACTTCCTCCAGGAAGGAGGTCCTGAGATCCCATGAACAAGATTTGGTGCCCAAGGTGGGAATTCATGATTTGATCTATGTTTCTTTGGGGATACAAACCCCGCCCCTTATTTTGGGGACTGCTTCTCTTCTTCCCATATTCCCACCAAAGTGGCCTATTGTAGTATTCTGTGTGCCCTGGCCACAGGGTGAGCATGTGGGCCAAGCCAGGCCAGTTAAGAATCCTCTTCTAGGGGCCGGCCCCGTGGCTGAGTGGTTAAATTCACACGCTCCGCTTTGGCAGCCCAGGGTTTCACCGGTTTGCATTCTGGGCGTGGACATGGCACTGCTCAACAGGCCACGCTGAGGTGGCATCCCACATAGCACAACCAGAGGCACTCACAACTAGAATATACAGCTATGTACTAGGGGGCTTTGGAGAGAAGAAGGGAAAAAAAAAAGATTGACAACAGATGTTAACTTAGGGCTAATCTTTAACAACAACAAAAAAAAGAATCTTCTTCTAAGGACTAGGGAAGCAAGACGCCTCCTCACAGATGGATAGCCTAGGAATAGCACGGTTCTGACCTCATGGGGAAGCCTTGCGTGACAGCGCGCTGCCAACATGCAGACTCAAGTGGTAGAGAGACAGCTGCTGGCTGCATTCCATCACCCTGGGGACAGCTACACCCCTTGCCTCTCTAGGATGTGGTTACTAGAGCCAAGAAATTCCCCCTCCTTGCCTGAACTAGTTTGAGTTGTTTCTGTCATCCGCAACTTTTAGACCAGCTGCGCCCCTGTCATTCTACTGAGTGGCCACATGTGCTGATTGAAAACCCTCATTTGTGGGGAAAGGCTTAAGGTGAACTAAATTGGGCTTCCTTCCCTTGCAACCAGGAAAGTCCTATGGGACCCCCAGAGGGAGCGACCATCACAATGATGCACCTCCACACATACTTAAATTGATTTTATGGACGAATTGCTGCTCTTCAAAGGAACTTTCTTTAAAGGGACGTTTCTGCCCAATATGCCATGCTGGATGAGAATTCTGTTCAAAACAAATTGAATCCCAGAGACACAGCATAACGTATGGTGGTTAAGAGATGGGATCTGGAGTCACACTGCCTCAACTCCAATTCTGGCTCCATAAATTACCTGCTGTGTGCCTGTAAACAAGTGACTCAACTTCTCTGTGCCTCAGTTTCTTCATCTGTGAAGCGGAGGTGAGGATAAAAAAAAAAGAGTATGACCTCGTAGGATTGTGGAGAGGATGCAGTAAGAAAATCTGTGCAAAGTACACAAAACCGTGGCCCACGTTCAGTCAGCCCCAAATAAGTGTAAACTATGAATAGCCTTCACTTGCTGAATGATGCATAGAAAGAAGCGAGCAGAAACATCTGCTCCTCCACTAGAGATGTGTGAGTGAAGAGGAAAACATGAGCGCGGGTCTGAATCAAGCTGATGTGTATCTCAATATCTGAACACACTGCAATCCTTGCTCTTCTTATAACAGCCACCAAATCTCCAACACTTTATGTTGTCTTTGCCTGCCAAGCATTCACTACACCTCTTCTGGGACAAGCTCTCCTCACACTCTTATTTCCTATGGTTCAGGTGGGGCTGATCCCCACCCTGCTCACTCTAGGAGTGGGCACAGGACCCAGGTCTAGCCACGGAGAGCAGCATATCCTTCAGGCCTCAGTGATTGGTTCAGGGATGGGCACATCATCCACATAAGGCCACAAGGAAATGAATTCCAGGAGGTGAGGATGATTGGGGGCCATCCTGGAGGCTGGTAGTAACCAGGATGAAAGCCGGAGGGGGCATGGTCATGGAGGTCTGGTGAAGCCAATTCAGTGCTGCATCTTGACTCGATTAAGGAGGGGATGATAAACTGTCAAGTAGTTATGAGAGCTGAAACTCAACTACTGGATTTGTCAACATGGGGGTTATTGTTGGCCTTTCAGTAGGGCAGTGTAGGTGGAAGCTTGGTTGGAATGGGGTTAAGAGAGAAAGAGTGATGTGGAAGTAGAGAGAGGGACTGCAGAGTTAGCTCTAAGGGCGAGAAAAGAAATGCTACAGAACTGAATACAGATAAGGGGAAAGGGCTACTTTTTAGGATGGGACTTGTTATAGCATGTCTGTGGCCTGACGGGAATGTTCTAGTGAAGGAGGAAAATTTGGTGTTGCAGGGGAGGGGGAGAACGCTAGAATGATGCTCTTGAGCAGGAGAAGAATAGGACCCAAGTGGAGAGCGTGGCCTTGGAGAGCAGCAGAGCAGTTCTTACATAGCAACAGGGGGAGGAAGACTGCTAGAGCCCAGGTGTGGGGATGAAGGCAGTGTTGGAAGAATGTGGCAGCTCCCTTTTGACTCAAACAGTATATGGAAAGAAGGTCCTGGCACCAAGTGGAGCACCAAATTGCTATACCTTGAACACTGGGCTTCAACTGGTGCAGCTCTTCAGGAGCGACGCCGTGCTGTGCAGTGGTTGAGAACCAGGACCATCCCTCCCAAACCACCTGGGTTCAAATCCCGGCTCTGCTGTGCACCAGCTATTGCACAAATTACCTCTCCCCTTCATGACTCAGTTTCCCTGCATGAAAAAAATGACCTCTGAAAGCATCTAACGAAACGGTTATTGTGAGCACACACTGTGAGAACACTGAGCTCACGTACTTCTCTTGGATGAATGTTACTTATTGCTAGAATGAGACAGTATTCAATTGTTACTTATTGCTAGAACGAGTCAATATTTCATGAAATTCAAGAAGAAAGTTATCAGGAAAGTGTAGGGCTTACAAAAGGAACATATCCTTCACTTATTGTACATTATTGTTATAATAATCTTATGTAAAACATATATAATAATCATATATGTAATTATATATGAATATAACAATCTTATATAAAATTATATAATGATAAATACTAATAATATATAATAATCTTATGGTAGTTTGTCCATCACTTATTGTATAAGCTACAACACGGTCCCCATTTCAGTTTATCCTGTGAACTAATGCTTGGTAGGAATAAACCAGCAAAGACACGATTAACAATGAATTGAATATTTATTGAATGTCGAAGATAGAGCTACAATACGCAACCATCCTTCACCAAAAGGTAATGAAAGCCTTTCTCCTGCATGTCCAGATAAATGTCCTGGAAAACAGAAGACACTGCATTATTTCCAATATATACCTTTTACTTAACACATTAACCTTGATCTGTCAGAAGCAAATTCTGGCATTTTTGCTCCCTTAGGCTTTAAACAGTATTTCTAATTGTCTCTAGGTTTGGGATCCTGAGGGTTGTCTTAGGCCCCAGAATAATGCCTTGTGAGATTAGGGGCGTAAGGGAGAGGCATGCTATTCATTTGTGAAGCAGTAGAAGGGCCCTGGAGAAAGGAGACCCCAGGGCAGCTCTCTGGGAAATTGCTTCTCTTAAACAATCTGCCTTTCTTCCCCGTCGAGGGGCCTGTGTGCCTCCAAGCTTCCAGCAACCTCATTTGAAGGCCACAGCTCTAATAACCTTCAGGCATCCGACGGATTTGGGAGCCTCCAGCCCTCTGGCCCGCTCCGTCTCTCCTGGGACACTCCCAGGCAGCCACTCCAGACTGAGGGACGCCAGGAGCCTCCTCTCCTTAATCCCTCCAGCTGGGGCTGGAGGCCCTTGCAAAAGCTGGGAAGAAAGCTTGTTACCCTGACCCCTGGTCTTCCGCCTCAGCAGAGGGCGGTTGCCTGAGCCCCCTGCCCGACACCCAAGTGACAGGATTTCTGTGCCAGTAAGGTCTAGGGAGTACAGCCTGGCTAGGAAGAGAAAGAAAGTGTTACTGTTTCCATATCCAGGAATGAGGGAGGCCTTGACCCTATAAATGTTTCCATATTCAGGAAGGGGGCAAGCATCGACCCTGTAAATATTTCCATATCCAGGAACGGGGTACACAGAGACCCAGCCTCCACTTACATCTCCTTCTAGGGGAGGTGACCCAGTAAAGCTTGTCTCCAGCTTTGGTGAGGATTCAGGCTAGAACCAGAACTTCCTGCATCTTTCTGCCAAGCCTCACTCAGCCTCAGCCTTCCCTAAGCCCCCAGAAGGCCTCAGGCTCCTGCATTCCAGAGGAGGGAGCAGGGAGGGAGGGACAGAAGGCTCTCATCCCATTCACCCTGCAAATCAAACAGCAAGATGGCTCCCAGGTCCCAGCCTGGGGCAGAGCCCTCAGGGGAACCAGGAGCTGTAGACTGTCCCTTAGATGCCATACTACAGGACAGTGACAGGTGGGTCCCCTCTGGAAGCCCCCATTCTTCCTCCGTGGTGCCAACCAGAGGAATTCAGAGACCCTGCCTGAGACAGTCAGGTGCAGACTATAAATAAAATTCTATGAGAACCAACCCAAAGGAGCACTCACTCATTCAGCAAGTATTTTGCATGCCTATGTCCCAAGGCGCCAGGCTAAAGCCTGGGGAGTCAGGGGAGCTCATGATGATATGTTCTTTTGCTCCTGGAAGGGGTGGGGTAGAGAGTGAGGACTCTGGCAAACAAAGCCAAGATAATTGTTAAAATGAATGGAGATAGGCAATGATTTCTGGGATATGACACCAAAAACTCAGGTAACAGAGGCAAAAGGAGACAAGTGGGACTCCAACTTCCTTAAAAATGTTTGTGCATCAAAAGAAACTATCAACAACATAAAAGGGAGACCTATGGAATGGGAGGAAGTATTTGCAAATGACCTGGTTGATAAGGGGTTAATATCCAGAATGTGTAAAGGACTTCTAAACTCGACAAAAAATAAATAAATAAACCAGTTTAAAAAATGGGCAAAGGACTTCAGTAGACATTTCTCCAAAGATGATGTACAAATGGCCAATAAGTACATGAAAAGATGCTCAAAGTTAATCATCAGAGAATGCACATCAAAACCACAATGAGATACAACCTCACCCATTAGGATGGCTATTACAAAAAGAAAGAAAATAGCAAGTGTTACCAAGGATGTGGAGAAACTGGAACTCTTTGTACACTCTTGGTGGGATCATAAAATAGTGCAGCTGCTATGGAAAACAGTATGGAGATTCCTCAAAAAATAAAAATAGAACTACCTTATGATCAAGCAATCCCACTCCTGGGTGTATATCCAAAAGAACTGAAAGCAGAATCTGATAGAGATATTTGTACATCCATGTTCATAGCAGCACTATTCACAATAGCTAAGAGGCGGAAGCAACCTAAGTGTCCATTAGTGAATGAAGGGATAAGCAAAATGTGGTCTATTCATACAATGGAATATTATTCAGCCTTAAAAGGGAAAGAAATCCTCTCTCACGCTACTACATGGATGAACCTTGAGGACAGTATGGTAAGTGAAAGAAGCCAATCACTAAAAGACAAATATCGTGTGACTTCACTTCTACGAGGTACCTAGAGTATTCAAATTAATAGAAATAGAAAGTAGAATGGTTGTTACCAGGGGCTGGAGGGAGGGGGGAAATGGGGAGTTGTTTTTAACTGATATAGAATTTCAGATTTGCAAGATGAAAAAGCTCTGGAGATCTGTTTCCCACTCAACAGTGAATATATTCAACACTACTGAAGTGTAGCGTTAAATTCTAACACTTACAAATGGTAAGATGGTAAATTTTATGTGTTTTTCACTAGAATTAAAACAAATTAATGGAGATAATAAGACAGGTAACCTGCTGATTCCTCTGAAATTCCTCCACAGGAGAGGCTTCAGAAGGGTGGGGAGGAAGGATCTTGAAGCTGGTTTGTACATCACTTCATACGTAACTTAGAGAAGACATCAGTTACCAACGTCAAAGAATGAGTGTTAATTATGGAGATGGGGCCACTGATGGGGTGACAGACATTGTTGGAGGGTGTAAGGGGCTATTCCAGCTGGAGTTCTCAGAAAAGGACATTCTAAAGAGGTGACATTTAAGCCAAAGCCTAGATTAGAAGCCAGGTGAAGGTCAGTGGGAAGAACATACTAAGAAGAGGAAGAACGAGTGTGAAGACCCTGGAGAGAACAACGTTGGGTGGAAAGGAACCCAGTGTGGCTGGAGCATTGTGTGTGAAGTGGAAGGTGGGAAGAGGTTACTTTGGGTAAGGTAAGTGTTCTTTAAGGGTGAAAGGCTATAGGAATATTGCAATGCATAATAGCAGTTACAACCATTATTTCTATAGTCATTACTGTGTTGTCAATTTCCAGAGAGGCAGACTAAAGTTATGGTGGCCATCATCGGGATGAATCGTTTAACCAGAAAATGTCCCCTAGCAGGGGGCAGGGTGAAGGAGATCCCTTCACCCACCCAGTTCCACCACTCATCAGCTGCATGGCTGGCCCCTGTCTTAGCGAAGTTTTTAGTCTAATAGGAATGAGAGACATTGCAACAGCAAATGAATGAGCTGGAGGTTATTATCAGGGAAGGATGGGATGCTTGAGCAGCACAGGAAACCAGCCAGTGGTGGGTTGGGAAATTTTAACAACTGGCTCTCCAGGGGAACAAAAAAATGATTTGTAGCATTTGCTGATTTTCTTGGTGTAAATACTCCCACTGCGGCTGATTTCAAGCTAACAATGTGATGTCACTGAATGTGGAGTTGGGAAGAGATGAACACAACTGGCTCTTGTGAGCCTGTGAAAGCCAGCACAAGCCCACTACTTCCCTTCTTCTGGGAAAGGTCGGAAAAGCCTCTTGGAGGAAGTGTCCTGAAAAAGGCAGACAGAACCAGGAAGGAGAGGCACCGGGAAGCGAGGTGTTTTGGGGCAAGAGATCCACAGCTCCAAGACTGGCCATTAAGTGTGGCCTCTAAGAAGTGTGTGTGACAAGCAAGGCAAGTAGAGATCCAGTTTTTTTTTTTATGTTGAAATAATGTAACATAAAATTTACCATCTTAATCACTTTTAAGTGCAGAGTTCAGTAGTGTCAAGTATATTCACATTGTTGTGCAATCATGACCATCATTCATCTCCAGAAGTCTTTTCATCTCACAAAACTGAAACTCTAAACCCATTAAAAACCGTTCCTCATTCTCCCCTACTCCAGCCCCTGGCAACCACCCTTGTACTTTCTGATTCTATGAATTTGACTACTTTAGGGACCTCAGAGAAGTGGAATCATGTTTACCTTTTTATGACTGGCTTATTTCACTTAGCATGCCCTCAAGGTCCATTCATGTTGTAGCATGTGTCAGAATTTCCTTCCTTTAGAAGGCTGAATAATGTTCCACTGTATTGATATACCACATTTGGTTTACCCATTTTCATCATTGGACACTTGGGTTGCTTCTACCTTGGGCTACTGTGAATAATGTTGCTAAGAACATGGGTGTGCAAATATCTCTTTGAGACCCTGCTTTCAATTCTTTTGGGTATATATCCAGAAGTGGAATTGCTGGACAGAGACCCAGTCTGCCTTGCACATTACTGTTGCCCCAGCATAGTGCCTGGCACTCAGAAGGGTCCTGGGAGATACTGAGCTGTTCCTAGAAAAGGGTCTTGGGGGGAATCCTACTTTCTTGGGACCCACTGTGTACCCAGCATCTGCCAAGAACTCTATATGTGTTATCTCATTTAAGGTAAAAACGATAATGATACCCATTCATAAGGGCTCAGAGAGGCTTATATCATAAGATATCCATTCCACAAGGGCTCAGAGATGTGAGACTCCTTGAGTAGGAGGAGCTACAAGAGAGCAAGGTTGGTGGGCAGAGGCTGGGTTGATCGGAGCTTCCAACAAGGAAGAGTCTCGAAGGAGAGCCGTCTTCACCGTAAGGGCACTGACAGGTGTTCAGCAGAGAGGGTGTTGTGCTGAGATTTTTCTCTTGAGGAGGTCCCTCTGGCTGCAGGCACAGAGTGTATCAGAAGCCAGAGTGGGACAGGGGCAGACAGGTTAGGAGATCACTGCCAAATCCAGGGTGACACAGAGTGACCCGGACCAAAGGAATGTCCATGGAGACAGAAGAGGAACGTTTTGAAAGACATCCAGAAGGACATTTGGGCATGACTTAATGTGCAAGATGTGGGGATGGTAAAGTCACGGAGGTCTCCCAGGTTCTTGCCTTGCATACTATGTGGCTGAGCAAGGACTCCCTTCCCTAAAAATGGGACTACATTTGAACAGAAACGGCTAGCCATTGCTGGGCAGGGATCTCCTCGAGGGATCGCCACGTGTTTCTCCATTTGCTGAGCCTGTAGCTGTGTCCTTGGATCAGATGACAGCTGCGGGGGTGGAGAGGGTCAGAGGCAGGAAGAACTGACGTAACAGAGCCCAGACTCAATCTGCCACAGTTGTTCTGGCTTTGAAAGGAATACACCATCCTGGCTAGCCTGTCCTCTAGTTCACTCTTTTAAATAAGATTTGTTTATTCTTACGCTAAAAGGCATATATGCTCATTGTGGCTACTTTAGAGATTAAAGAAAAAATATTAAAGGAAAAAAATTAAAATCACCTATAAGCAGAAGAACCAGAGATGAATTCTGGAGACATTGTGGGGTATTTTCATCCATTTTTTTCAACACAAATATATTCACGAAAAACACTTTTAATGAAATTGTGAGCATACCATTCATTCATTCAACCATTTTTAACCGAGTGCCTATTATGTGCAAAGCACTGTTTTAGGTGCCAGGGACACAGCAGCGAACAAAACATGAAATTCCCTGCCTTTATGGGCTTTCCATTCTGCATTATATGTATTTCCCTTTTGTCATTTAACATTATCTCATCAGCATTGTCCCTATTCCCATTAAACCTTCTTTAGAGACAGGATTTGTAATGACACCTTAAATTTTCATCATATGGATACACCAGAAAGTATTTGCTCTTCAGAAATTATTAGACTTTCAGCTCATTTCCAGTTTTTCATAAATGTAAAAAGAGCTGGAAAGTCCTTGTACACACATTGTTTTGTGCCTTGCTGCTTCTTTCCTTATGGAGAATCCCAGAAGTAGAAATATTTGGTCAATAGGAAGAAATAGTCGAAGATTCTTGACAGAAGTTAAAAAATTCTTCTCTAGGGGCCAGCCCGGTGGCTCAGCGGTTAAGTTTGCATGTTCTGCTTCGGTGGCCTGGGGTTCGCCGGTTCGGATCCCAGGTGCGGACATGGCACCGCTTGGCAAGCCATGCTGAGGTAGGCGTCCCACATAATAAAGTAGAGAAAGGTGGGCACGGATGTTGACTCAGGGCCAGCCTTCCTCAGAAAAAAGAGGAGGATTGGCAGCAGTTAGCTCAGCGCTAATCTTCCTCAAAAGAAAAAAATATATATATTGAAAAAAAATTCTTCTCTACAATCAGACAACATAGGGATAACTACTCTTAAGGTTTAGGGGTATTTATTCCGTTCTTTTTTTCCTATGCCTATCTATCTATGTATCTATGTATCTATGTATCTATGTATCTATCTATCTATCTATTTATCTATGTATCTACCTACCCTTCTATCCATCCATCCACCCATCCACCCATCCATCCATCCATCCATCCATCCATTTATTCTACCTACCTACCTACCCAGACTTTGTCATCATCGGAAACTGCATTGTGCCTAAAATCTTGGTATCAGATAGTCTTTGTTCTCATCACTATCCCCTGTCCCTTCAGATCTTCCCTCTCCCCAACCACACACACAATTCACACATGTAGTTCTGTGACCTTACTGGCACATTCAGTCTACTAACCTGACTTCATGTCCCTCCTTGACCAATTTAGATTCCATGGTCCACTCTGACAATAACTCTGTATTAGTGTTCTATTGCTGGGTAACAAATTAGCACAAACTTTGTGGCTTAAAGCAACGACCATTTATCATCTCACAATTCTATAGGTCAGAAGTCCAGGCAGGCTCAACTGCATTCTTTGCTTGGGGTCTCAACGAAGCTGAAATCAAGGTGTAGGCATGGCTGTGTTCTTATCTGGAGGCTTTGGGGAAGAATCTACTTCCAAGAATTCACCTCCACACCCCTCTTTCACCACTACTGATTGTAGTAGCCAGCCTCCAAGACAGTGTTCAATGGTCTTCACCTCCTTGTGATGTGCTCTCCCACACTAAGCAGGGATGACCTGTGTAACCAACAGCACATTGCAGAAATGACAGTGTGTCACTTCTGAAGCCAAATCATAAAAGACATGGCAACTTCTGCTTAGTTCTTTCTTGGATCAGAAACTCTGGAGGAAGCTGGCCGCCATGCTGTAAGGACACTCAAGCAGTCCTATGGAGCAATCATGTTGGGGAGGAACTAATGCTTCCCGACAACACCCAGCAGCCACTTGCCAGGCACTTGACTGAGCCATCCTGGATGTAGATCTTATCACCCTAGTCAAGGTTTTAGATGACTGAAGCCTACGTCTTTTTGTTTCAATTTTAAAAAATTATAGTAAAATATACATAACATAAAATTAAACATCTTAACCATTTTTAATTGTACAGTTCAGTGGTATAAAATACACTCAAAATGTTGTACAACCATCACCACCGTCTATCTCTGGAATTCTTTTCATCTTGCAAAACTGAAACTCTGTTTCTGTTAAACAATAACTCTCCATTCTCCCCTCCCCTCAACCCCTGGCACTCACCATTCTACTTTCTGTCTTTATAAATTTGACTACTTTAGGGACATCATCTAAGTGGATTCATACGGTATTTGTCTTTTTGAGACTGCTTGTACAAGGGTTCCAATTTCTCCATATCTTTGTCAACACTTGTTATTGTCTTTTTTGTTTGTTTGTTTTGATTTGATTTGATGCTGATGTGAGGTGGTTGGGGAATTAGTTTGCCATGTAAGGGGTTAAGCTGGGAGAGACACAATCTGTGTTTTCACTATTTTCTGATGGCTGATTGGAGAATAGCTGTGAGGGGCTAAGAGAGGATGCTTCCATGGGAATCTAGTGTTGCCTTTGCTAGAGAGAACATGGCAGCTGGTTCTAAATTAGGATGGTGGGAATGGAGAGAAGTTAGGAGACTTAAGAGCAATTTTGACGGCAGGGATAGAAAAAACGCAGCAGTTAGGCAAGAAATTTATGTCTGGAAATCTCACTAGAACATTAACACAAGACCCAGTGTCCAGATGAAAATTTCAGGTCAACAACCTTCTATGGAATTTCCCCTGATCCATGAGCTGAACGCCAACTGGACTCCAACCTATGCATACATCAATGTCTAATAATTAACTTTCTTAGAAAGGCACAATGTGCCCAGTATTCTGGTGAATGTCCATTTCTATAAGGTAAAAAGGTGTAAGGACCAGCCATCTGTTTTGCAAATAATCCCTGGTTCCTAGTTTCCCCCTAAATTCAGGGTACTGATTGTCTTACACCCACTTTTTCTAATTTGCTGAGTGTATTTCATACCACCCAGCACAAAGTAGGTCTATAAAAGATGCTTCTCAAGCTGAAGAAAAACCAAGTTTAACTATAAAGCAATGAAAAGAATTTCACTTTTATTACTTTATCACCTCACTCTAAAGCAGTGGCTCTCAATGGGGGGGAGGGTCGGGCGGGAAATTTGGGCCCCCAGGAGACATTTGGCAAGGTCTGGAGACAATTTTGGTGGTATACCTGGGGATGGGTAGTGTTCCTGGCATCTAGTGGGTGGAGACCAGGGAGGCTGCTCAACATCCTACAACCACAGGACAGCCCCCCAAGGCAAAGAATGATCTGGCTCCAAATGCCAGTAGTGCTGAGGTTGAGAAACCCAGCTCTATAGATACCTAAACACACACACACACACACACACAGAGCAATATTCATAGCCATCATCTGCTTTTGTGATGAGTTATATTGTATCACAGTTAGAAAAACAGTACAAACGCAGCTTCAAGAAAAGTCGAATAGCCTCTCCCCTCCTATGTAACTAAATTGTTTCCCTAAGCCCTCCATGGTGGCAATTCTAGAGCTCCCACTGCTTTTAAGCCTAATGGCTTTTCATAAAGGAGCTTAGATTTTTTTCTAATAGCAATGAGGAGGTATTGGTTGGTTTGAAGCAAGGGAGTGGTAAAATCTTATTTGTGTGAGGGATCGATTGGAGGGTAGCAGGAATGGAAGCAGGGATGCAACCAGCGGATCAATGGAGTAATCCATGAGAAAGATGAGGGTGGCATAGACCAGGGGGGCCAGCAAAGGAGGTAAAGAGAACTGGTCTGAAGGAGGAGGTGCATCATCGACAGGACTTCTTGGCTTGTGGTCTATGGAGACTGGCCAGCAGAGTGTTGTGTTGACATCCATGCTTCTGCCTTACAACTGTGACAGGCATTCCCTTTCCCCAAGGGATGTGTAGGTGGGACTTCGATTCCCAGAGACTTTGGAGGTTAATGACCAGGCAAAGTTTTACTCCCTGAGAACAAGAAATCCACTCCTTACAGGGATTCTTCAAGTTGATATTGTCCCAGATGTGAGTGCCAGGCAAACAATGAGTGGACACTCCAGAATATAGAGAATTTACGTGAAATGAATTTGGCTCATATGGAGAACTCACTGGAATGTATCCAAAAACCAGGGATAATAAGGACTTTGTATCTCCCATTGGAGGAAACAAATGTGTTCCCAGGAAAGCACAGAGAGCTCAGAAATGCAGAAATAATCTATAACCATACCCATAGTTGTGTATTCACTTTGTCAAAACACAATGAGACTGCTACTCTGTTATGGACTGAATTACACCTCCCCAAATTCCTATGCTGAAGTTCTAACCCCTCAGAATGTGACTGTATTTGGAGATAGGGCCTTTAAAGAGGTAGATAAGGTAAAATGAGGTCCCTAGGGTGGGCCCTAATACAATGACAGGCATCCTTAAAAGAAGAGGAAATTTGGACATACATAGGTAAGGGAAGACCGTGTGAGGGCCTAGGGAGAAGGAGGCTGTCTACGAGCCAAGGACAGAGGCTTCAGAAGGAACCACTCCTAGTGACACCTTGATCTCAGACTTCTAGTTTCCAGAATTGTGAGACAATAAATTCCTGTGGTTTAAGCTGCTCAGTCTGTGGTACTTTGTTATGGTGGTCCTAGTAGACTAATACAACTCAATATCTGAAATAAAAGGACAGTGCTGAGTTTATTTTTTACCATAAGAAGGGAGAGCTATACTAGTCAGGCAGTCTCCCTGTGCAGCATGGACTGATTTTATACAGGGTTTGGAGTTCAGGGGTTGGCAGGCCTTCAGAGACATAAACAGGTCAACATCATCTGTAGAACTGTGGTCTCTCAAGTGAGACCCTTGTTAATTGGTTGGCACTCAGAGGCGTGTTTATCAGAGTGAGTCCATCCTTGATGGGCTCTTTCACCAGCTGACTTTCCAAAGCAAAGTGCTGACACTGATTGTTTGGCTTGCAAAAGCGGGTTTGCTGAGGCGAGCTGTCATTGATCAGTTGAACAGGTTTAAAACTGACTCTGATGGCTACTTGTTTCCCTGGCTGCAGACCAATCTGTCTTTTCCTAAGCTTGTGGGAACTTTCTTACTCTCAACTTGTGTTATGATTACAGCCCCACAAGACTGTTGGCTCCGTGAAAAAAGGAACGTGATCTGAATTGCTCATCTAAATGCATCCTAGTACCTAGAACATGATGGGCATAGAGTAGCCACTCAATAAATGTTGGAAATAATTGTTACTCCTTGCTCAGTGTGCATTCCTGGGAGTAGTCATCTAGGCTCCTTGAATGAGAATGGCCAGTCAAAGGATGTGCACATCTTCAGCTTTGATACCTAAAAGCAGAAGAGGAGGAGTAGGAATGAGAATGTGGAGTCAGGAAACCAGGAGAATGGAGGATCAAAGGAGGCACTAGAAGAAAAGGTTTTAAGAACGAGGAAGAGGCCAACTGTGGTGATTGCCATGGTGAAGCCATGTAACCTGAGGACAGGGAAGTGACCATTGGAGCTGACAACATGGTGGATTTTGAGCACAGCAGTTTCAGGGGTATGGGTATTACAAGGAACTGGTGAGAGAATGTCTTCTAAAATATAGTATACGAATAGAAAACCTGAGGTATAGCAAGGCTGACAGATCAGAAGATGACCGTCATTAAAAAGATAGTTGGTTACTCACAATTCCCAAGATGAGGGAGGACACCAGGCCATGCAGGGCCACATGGGAAAGCACCAGGGTTGGTCAGGAGGCAGAGGGAGCCAGGGGAAATGTGGGCAAGGTCCTTGATTGTGGTTTCTGCAAGAAGGAATAGGAAGGCAGAGTAAGCAGGATTGGGATTTTCTAGTCTGAATAATTTCATGGCCTCTGGAGTAGAGGGGCTGTCTCTGGTCATCTGGTACCTGGCTTTGGGAGCTAAGCGCAGAGGAATGGTGGCCCAGAGCATGAAAGGCTGATAAAGGAGTAGTTAGGGATGTGTAAATTCTGGAAGGATTGGTTTGTATTTGACGAGCATGCCCTGAGGAAGAGGATTCCTCCCAAGCAGGCGGGAGGCTGCAATCAGGGAGGCAGGAGGCCAAGGCAAGGTGAGGCAAGCATGTTATGGGGTTGTCCCAAAAAGGTGTGTCCAGCGTATACACACAGGGCAGAGTTAAAGCATCAGGTTTACAGAAGCTAGAAATGCAGTTAATACAAAACAGAAGATGAAGAACAAGGCATGGGAGCAACAAGTACACACAGATCTTTAGAGAGAATGTGGGCTCCACAAAGAACAGAAAGAAAAGTCATTATGACTCAAGTGTGGAGAGCTGGGAGGTGAGTATGACGATGAAGTGGAAGTCCAGGACCAAGAGTCAGGTCATAAACATTCATGTGGTCCAGGTTAGAGACTTGGAATTTGTTGTAAGGGCAAGGGGAAGTCACTCTGGTTGCTGTGTGGAATGGGCAGAAGGTGACTGGATCGAGGAGGGAGAACATTTAGAAGATGGTGGCAGTTGCTCAGAGAGACATGGTGGCAACACAGACATGGTCATGGGACACATACAAACAGACCCAGTCGAGAGGTTTTAAGATGATGAGAGAGGATCAGTCTTTGAATAGGTAAAGAAATTTGGAGATAGGTGGGAGGGAACTTTCTGGTTGAAGCTTGTGCTCCCTGAAAAAAGGGAGTTTCAGAGTTCACACAGGCTGAGCGTCCACAGGGTCCTAGCCAACGTCCCACCTCAGAATGTTCCTTTGATTCCTGAGCCAAATGCGAGGTGGGGGCAAAGCAATGGATGCACTGCAGTCTATGGGGTGTGTGGGTATGGAGGGGAGGGAACAAAAGCTTTGCTTAGAAGAGGCACACCACATCCATTTTCTGTCCACATTTCCAAACCAGAAAAAGATGTTGCTGGTAATAGTCTGTTTCACCGATTATCTTACTTTTCACCAGTTTTATTCCCATTTTTGGGGGCTGATAATCTTCTCCTCTCATGTTCTGATAAAGCAGTTCAGTGTCCTGAATTCCTTTCACAGTGACTGGCACAGAGAAAGGGCCTTATTATTGTCCATTGAACTAAATTCTAAAACATGTCCTGAATGTAATCATAAGATAATGGGAATATTTTCACTGTTACTATCTGTCACCTCAATGTGTTTCTATCACGGTATACATGTACTCACACATACTCACACACACACCAAAACATAAGTACATACTCATGAACATTACCTGTTTTTTGGAATCGTAGTATGACGGAATCATTCACAAGGTGCTGCAAATGTAGCTTCCAGACACATTCAGGCATGCCCCATGATCACCCACTTTTTTAAGCCAACTGCTACTCCATGGACCTTCCAAACAGAACTTGGAGTCTCCGCTCCACGCAAGCCTTGGTAAGGAGTTGGGTCTTCTGCTAAAGAACCGCAGGAATCTTATGGAGGATTTTACATAGAGGAATGGCATGGTCAAATTTTCATCTTAAAAAGATGGAGAGTGGATTCGAGGGGACAAAAATGCAAGGGAGGTAGGATGTGATTGCAGGGATCCAAGCTGAGGGGGTGGCGGCCTTCACCATCCTGGAAACAATGAGGTCAGGTCTGAAGAAACAGCTATTTCAGGAGGCAGAATCAGCAGGGCTGACGACCGATGGGATATGTCAGGTGTAGAGAGAAGACTGACAAGGACAACACCCAGGTTTCTGCCCTGGCCCGAGAGGAACTGCAGTTCAGTACGTGTGGATGGCGAGTTGTCTGCAAGACCAGGATCATGTTTAAATGTACATTTCTGGGCAGAGGAGTTCTAGAAGGAGGTAGAGCCAAGTGTGTCTACCCTCTGGGGGGAAAGAGGTCAATTCCTGAAAGCAGGGCTGGCTACATAGTTTGTGGGACCTAGTGCAAAATGAAAATTGTTCAAAAAACAGCAAAAAATGTGCACTGAAGTTACTAAAATATAGTGTTTCTTCCTTCTGTGGTCTCTCTCATGACCTCTCCTGGTATTTTTCCTTTGTCATGAATGCCATGTTCCCTTTAGCAGAGGGATAGTTGAGGGGTGAGAGCAAACCCTCCCGGGCAGTTGGGAGCCCTCACCATGATTCAGACATGTGTAGAGCCCACTGGCTGCTAGGCTCCTCCTCCCATCTGAGCCAAAGTGAAGCATCGTGCCCCGGCCAGCGCAGGAAAGTGACTCAGGTGTTTCCTCTTCCCATCCCAACACCTGGTGGATAAGAGATTTCCAAAGGTCTGAATCAGGGGTGGGTTGAGAGTCCCACCCTGGTCAAATTGCCCACTGAATGCACCCTGCCTCCACTTCCACATCACCTCCTCTTCTGTCTATTTAATCTCTCTCTGCCTCACTCTTATAAAGACGCTTGTCATTGGATGTAGGGTCCACTCAGGTGATCCAGGATGACCTCATGCCAAGATCCTTAACAATCACATCAGCAAAGACTTTTTGCCCAAATGAGGTCACATTCACAGGTTCTATGGATTTGGAAGAGGGTGTATCTTTTGGGGGCCACCACTGGACTCATCACAGTGGCCCTGGGTTGGCCTGAAAGAGAAAAAGACCAATCCAGTCCAATAGTGTTGGGAGTACATGGGGGCCATCTCCTCCCCTCTTCCTCTCTGCTCCCCTCTGAAGGGAGAACTGGTCCTTGAGACAGAAAGAGCTGGGAGAGGAGAAAGGAGACATGTGAGAACAGATATTGACCCCAGCCGCAAGGCTCACCTATCCGGCTCCATCCTTCTCAAGGCCTCCATCTTCACCACCAGAAGGAGGGCAGAAGAGGTCTGAGGTGGCTCTGCCTTTTTTCTGGAATACAGAAAAAATGGGCTCAGATGAGCCCTCAAACTCACAGCAGGCTCTTGGTGCTGTCTGCATTTCAGAAAGTTCACCCTTGCCCAGGTTGGGGAAGGAAAAGTGAATGCAGGGAGACCAGCAAAGAGGCTGGCACCCTTGCTGCTGTTCTGGGGTGAATTGTACTCCTGTCCAGATTCATACATGGATCTGCACCTCAGAACGTGGTCTTATTTGAAAACAGGGTCATTGCATATGCAATTAGTTAAGATGAGTTACACTGCAGATGGGTGGGCCTCTAATCCAATATGACTGGTGTCCTCATGAAAAGGAGAAATCTGGACACAGACACATGCACACAGCAAGAGATCAGGGCGATACATCTACAAGCCTGCGTTGACTGGCGTTCTACAAGGCACGCCAAAGATTGCCAGCAAACAACCAGAAGTTAGGAGAGAGGCGTGAAATAGATTCTCCTTCACAGCCTTCAGAAAAAAATCAATTTTGCCAACACCTTTGTCTCAGACATCTGGCCTCTAGAACTGTGAGAGAATAAATTTTTGTTGTTTAAGTCACTCAGTTTGTGATACTTCATTATGGCAGCCCTAGGAAACTAATATCCTTACCTACACAAAAGAAATAAGGCATTGCCCAGGGAGGTTGGACTGTGTCAAAGAGAAGTAGCAAGAATCAAGAGGGACTTAGGAGCGGGGAGGGTAAGCTAAAGATATATTTTGGAGAGAGGACTGATGGATTTGATGCTGGAGTTGAGGAAGAGAGAAGAGTCAAGGACATCATCCAGAGTCCTGGTCTACACAGTTGGTGGCACCATTTTGTGAGTTTGAGAAAAGTAGAAAAAGTGGATTTGGGGGGTAGAGGTGGAGGATGGGCTCAATGAGATCAGTTTTGAATTTTCTTGAATTTGAGATGTCAGATCCAGCTGGGTGGAATGTCCAGGTCATAAATGGATATACAGTTTAGGAGCCCAGACGAGAGTTTGTGGTTAAGAATAGAGACGAGAAAGGCAACCTGAAGCCATGTGGGTAGGTAAGATTTCCCAGGGACCTAGTGTAGATGGAGAAGAACCAGTCTAGGACAGAGCCCTGATGGACCCAACATTAAGGTTTTTACCATCTATTTCAAAGGATGAATCTCAATGCACAACACATTATAAAACCAACAGAGGTTATCTAACATTCTGAGACAGAGTTCAGCCTTGAATCATTCACTTGTTCATTATTTTCTCCTCTTTTCTTGCCCAGTAATAGTAGGTTCTCAAGGACATCAACTTCCCAGGCTGGTACATAGACGTCCAGTGAGGGGGTGCATCGGGAAGGCAGAAATTAGGCCAGCAAGATATGAGATGGTGTGTGCTCAAACCAGAGTGTTTATAACATTGTAACCACAATATGTGTCCATTGTCCATTCCTCTCTCCATCCAGGAAAGACTAGACACTTTATGAAAGGAGTGGTAAACCCAGTAAGCCAGGAACAATTTGCAACAATGCAATCAATTGATTATTTATTTGTCTGTTTCCCATGAGTCCAGAGTTGGCAAACTATGGCCCATGGGTCAAATCCGGCCTACTGCCTGTTTTTGTATGGCCCATGAGCTAAGAATGGTTTTAATATTTATAAATGATTGAAAACAAATCAAAATAAGAAGAATATTTTGTGACATGGGAAAATCACATGAATTTCAAATTTCAGTATCCCTAACAAAATGGAACACAGCCATGTTCATTCATGTGAAATCCATGTTCATTCATGTGAAAATGGCAGATTGCACAGTTACAACAGAGATTGTATGGTCCACAAAGCCTAAAACATTTATTATCTTGTTTTTTACTAAAAATTTGCTGATCACTCCAGTAGATTATAAGTTCCAATAAAAAAAGGCATCAAGTTAGTTCAATACAATATCTCTAGCACCTAGCGCCACGCTTGGTATATATGATACATGGTCAAAAATATTTCTTACGTAAACAATTGTGCAGATAAGGCTCGCCCCATTTTCCTCCAGCCTTATAAATGGAGAATGTCATAGAAGTTCAGAGGACCTGAACTGTCACTGGTTCTTGCCTTCTCTGCTACCCTGGTTGAATGTGAAGTCCTTAATGGCTGGGATCATATCTTACGTATCTTCTCTTCTGTAGACTCTTACCCAGGGAAGGCGTCTGCTATAGACTGAATATTTGTGTCCCCCCAAAATTCATATGTTGAAATCCTAACCCCCAAGGTGATGGTATTAGGAGAAGGGGCCTTTTGGAGGTAATTAGGTCATGAGGGTTGGAATCCTCAAGAATGATTAGTGCCCTTATAAAAGAGACCCCAGAGAGATCCCTTGCCCCTTCAGCCATGTGAGGAAACAGCTAAAAGGTGGCTGTCTATGAACCAGGAAGTGGGCCCTCACCAAACACCATATCTACCACCATCACGATCGTGAACTTTCCAGCCTCCAGATTTGAAAACTAAATGTTTGTTGTTTGTAAGCCATCCAGTTTATTGTAATTTTGTTATAGCAGCCCAAACAGACTAAGTAGTATCAATCAACGTTTGAATAGGTTGGTTCAAGAATTCTAAATCCAGAGAATTGTATTCTGCAGTGAATACTGGATAGCTCATAAAACTTCGTTGCGGCCTGGAGGAAATATTCCTCTGCATTGTGTATCTCCATTTGTTTTCATTCCAAGCTCTTGAAGAGACCTCCTGCTTTACCTTTATTCTGAAGTGGTCAACAAAACCACAGTCTTCCAGTCCATACAAAGAATTTTTTCTCACTACTCCCTTTGTAAATCACTAACAACACTGGCCAAGTTTCGTTGAGAGCTTACTTTGTGCTAAGCACATTACACACATTATCTAATATAAGTACCAGAAGAGACAGTGGGGAGCTCTAACTCTCTTGCTTTACTCCCTGATAGGCAGACAACATGGTCCTAGGCCCTGCACACTTCTGACCAGTTTAGCATCTCAGTAAAAAAGAGAATATCATTCCTGATAGCTCCCAGGGGAAAGTCCCAGGTAAGTCTCTGAACAGCCCATGGGAGTCCATGGGCTCATCCCTGAACCAATCACCATGGGCACAGCAATGGAATAGAGTAATTTATCAGGCCTGGGTCAGATGCTAACCAGTTCCCCATTGAAAAGAGTGCTTCTGTGGCAAGAAGCAGGGAGAAGGCGTACTCGTCAAAAACCTACAGAGGTCTGCAATAACGTATACTGTGTTTATAAATATTGATGAGACCAACTCTACCTCTGGCATTTTCAATTACTTAGGCCAATAAATTCTTATTTCAATAATTTTTATTCACGTCAATTTGTGTTGAATACCCTATTTGTTATAAATGAAAGGATACTAATGGATTCATTTACATATTTTTCCCCTCTTTCCACCAGAATGTAAGCTCCATGAGAACAGATACCAAATCTGTTTTGTTCACTGCTATAGCCCCTTTGCCTAAAAGAGTGCCTGGCACCATAGAAGCTACTCAGTAAATATCTGCTGTGTTTGTGATTATCTGATTAATATCTGACCTCGAGCCCACCAGGGTCATTTCCACACAGCACACGTTTTTTTTTCTTTTTAACTCACCTCTATATCCCCCAGACTCTAATATATGCCTCACACATAATGAGTTCTCAAAATTTACTGAAGAATAAACAAATAAATAAATGTCTCTCTCACTGGACTCTAAGGAACAGAAGGTAGAGGCCATGAATGTTTGATAGCAATTATCTTCAGAATATAGCACCATCTGATACATAGAAAGCCACCTCCTTCCAATCATTATTGGTTGAATGATAGACTAAATGAAATCATAAATGGTAAGGATGCATAGTATTAATGTCCCTGGTACTTGCAGCAGCTTCTGAACTGAAAACCTATGACTTCGCAGAGTCTGCAGAGGTTCACATAGCCAATTGTCTGCTCTTCTGCAGAGACCACATCCAAGGACAGATTTGAACACATAAAAAAGTCTTGTATAACCCACTGATGGAGGAGGCTTTAAGGCTTCAGGCAGTCCTCCCCATCCCCCAGCCAGGCTAGGTTGACATCAATGGTTCTGGTCTGTTCCCCTTCAAGAGCTCTTAGCTCCTGTTAGTTAGAGAGGCAGGTTCAGTCTGTTACCATGGAAACTGCAGCTGGAGTGGGGAAGGGGAGGGAGGCTGAGGAACAATGGGAAGAGACCAGAATTTTCCAGCTCGGGAGGCAGACTGTGTGGAATCAAAAGAGCAGACCAGCACACAGTCAGTTCTCAATAAATATTTTTGGGGTGACTGAATGGAAATGTGGTAACTTGGACAAGTGACCTCCCATCTCTGAGACTCTCTCCTCATTTGTAAAATAATTATCCTACTGCATAGGAGGTTTCCATCAAGACAATGTAAATACAATCCACAGCGCAGGGCCAGGCGCTTCATAAATCAAAATTTCTCAAGTGTGGTCTTCAGATTTGCTTCATAATTGTTTGGAGGTGCTTATTTATAAATTCCAGATACCCTATTTTTTTTTCCTTCGCCAGTTGTCTAAGACTACTGAAATCATCTTCCCTCCCCTTTTTGCCTCCTCACTAGGGTGCCAGATAAAATCTAAGAAACCCAGTATGCCCAAATGGGACATCATAACGCCAAAAAGTTACCTGAAATTCAATTTAACTGGGTTATCCCGTATTTTTATTTCCTAAATCTGGCAACCCTGCTCCTCACAGTAGGCTACTGTGTGACAAACGAAAAGTTGGTTTTATCAGCTACTCTAGCAGATGATTCACTTACTAATTCTAACTCCGGACACAGCATCCCCTTATACAGCCTTCAGTCAGTCATTTCAGAAATATTCATTGAGCACCCATTCCGGGCCAGGCACCTTTAAGGCGCAGTGGATCCTTGCACCAAGTGCGTGCCCTCTCAGGCCTTTCATTCTACTTACAGAATCATATATCTTTTTCCCAGAACATAATGAAATCTATTCAAAATATGATCTAATAGAATTCGGAAACTGAAATTCATTTTTAAAGGATTATCTCATGGCCTAGGTCATGACAGAAAAGCAATGGGTCCGAATACACGTTTCACCGAGGTCTATTATGGACATGGGGTAAAGCTAAAGCATGCGCTACGTGGAGCTGTGGCTCCAGGCGCCTCGTTTACTGACGGTTTCCCAGGCGCCTTTGCGCACGGCCCTCACAACGCGTGCGCACTAAGTGCGTACTCACTGACCCGGATGTGCTTGTTGCTGTGTCTTTCTCCTGTATTCCTGCGTGAGCAGGGCACGACTTAAGAGACCGGGGGCTCTAAGACCGTTCTAAATGGAGGCCATGGTCCTGCTGGCTATCCTCTACAGAGGAACCTGGCGACTAGTCCACAGGCGTGGGTGAATACCGGAAACTCCAACGGCCGGTTTGGGCCTAGAGGGGAAGGCAGGCCCGGGGCGCATGCGCAGAGGGCCTCGCGGCCCGTTGTTATATTGGGCCATGGCGTGGGGCGATGCGCCCTCCCTCTTAGCGTCTCTTTTCTGCTCCTGAGGTCAGCGCGGTCGCGCCTGGCGCCGCGGGGCTTCTTCAGGACGTGGGCTTCCCCTCCCCGGCGGCAGCCCTCGCGGTGTCCTCCAGACCGCCGCCCTGGCGGCCCCGTCAGGCGTTGCGCTGGACCCAGCCCGTCGGAAGTCAGGCGTTCCCCGGTGCCCGTGCGGCCTCGCTCCCGCGCCGTGTCTGTTGCCGGGGCTGCTGCCTGGCCCGCCGGGCTTTTCGGGAGCGCGAAGCCTTACGGGAGCAGCTGCCGAAGTCGGGGGCCGCCCCCACGCCCGTTCGGCACGGGTCTTCTCTCGAACTTGGGGTTTCCGAGGCCCCGCGCTGCCTTCGCCCGGAGGAGGCCTGGGGAGGCGAGGCGCTGGGTCCAGGAACCGGCCGCACGGCGGCTGGGGCGGCCAGCCTCTCGAGGTGCGGGCTTCACACTGGAACCCTGCGTCTCGTGAGTGCACAGCTCGGCGCTTTGCGCACGTTCGCGGCGTCGTGCAGCCCTCGTCGGCGCCCAGTCACAGCGTTTCCGTCGTCCCCGGCCCCCTAAAGCCCCCTCAGGCCTTGTGTAGTCGGCCTGGCTCCTCCCCCGGTGGCCACGAATCTGGCTGCGGTTTTTCCTTCTTGGACGTTGCGCGAACGCGGAATCGGGCGGCACGTGATCTTGTGAGGCTGGCTTCTGACGGCGAGCGTGAGCCTTGAGGCTCGTCGCGCAGTGGCCTTGGTCAGGAGCTCGTCTGCCGCTTTCGAAGGAGGATCGTTTGGGTTCAGAACTGCACTGCTGGGCGCTGCGGTGAACCGTGAAGACGGCCAGCTCCGTGCGGGCAGCTTAGGAACGCCGCTGCCTCTTTACGCCCGCCTTCAGTTTGGCTCGGTTTTGCTGATTTGTGTTTTCCCGGCGTCGAGCGTGTTCTATTAGGATTTTCATGTTTGCTCCCGTAGAATCACGGGGAGTCTGTTAAGGATGCTGTTTTGGCTTTGGGTTCAGGCCCTGTCACTCGCTAGCTGTGAGACTTTGGACAACCGTTCAGTCTCTGTATCTCAGTTTGCAGTTATCCAGCTGTTCTAGGTTGGATGAATTATTGCGTGGAACGTCTTAGAATAGCGTCTGTCAGATGGTCCAGCTAAAAATGTTCGCTATCATTATCTTGCAGGGATTCTATTTTGAGAGGGGAGAGGGTAATGGGTCAAAAGATGGATGCTATTGCAACTCACTGGCCTGGGGTATAAAACTGGAGAAACCTGTTTTTTGTGACTCAGATCAGTCTGTGGCACAATTATCTCCTTCCTGGGAGTTCATAGGAAGTTTATATCCCCCCCTCCAAGATTTTTTTTTTTATAGTTTTAGTACTTTATATTTTCTCATGAAATTATGTGTTTCCATAATATTTGTAGATTTATTAGGTTAAAGTTAAATGGTGTGGTGGTAAGGGTTAGAGGCCTGAGCTCTTACCAACTTTGGTGTCGTGGGCAATGTGCTTAACCTCTGAAACCCCACTTACACCCACAGAATTGGATAATAATGGCACCCTACCTTCCCTGGTTGTCCAGAGGGTTAAATGGAAATCTTTTACTTAGCACAGCACCTGGCAGCAGAGGGAACATTCCAGAACTGTCAGCTGTTGTTATTTTCATTATGCAGAGTTCTTTCCAATTAAAACAGTTTAAGGATTGTAAACCTCTGTGAACCAGTTAATTAAAAGGAACTGGAAAGCCCTCCACTGTTTTCTAGGTTTTGGAACACTGTGGAACAGAGAAATTATTTGTTCCTTGAAAGTTGCAAGGAAGTTTCCATTCCTACTCCAGTCACCCTTTAAAGCCATGCTTTTCTTCCTTTTGGAGTGTACTTTTTATACACTCCCCCTCCATTTCACTAAGAGTTTTAAATTTAATACTTAAGACTATAGAGGGTTAGTTAACCTTTTATGTAAAGGGCCAAATAGTAGATATTTCAGCATTTGTGGGATATATGGTGTCTGTCGAAATTAACCAAGTCATCAGTTGTAGTGTGAAAGCAGCCGTAGATAGTATGTAAACATGGGTGTGGCTGTGTCCGGTAAAACTTTATTGATGGGCATTGAAATTTGGGTTTCATGTAATTTTTGTTCACCATGAAATATTATTCTTTTGATTTTTTTTCAACCGTGTAACCACTTTTTAATTCAACCGTTTTGTGTGTGGACTGTACAAAAACATACAGCAGGTTGGATTTGACCTGTAGGCTGTAGTTGGCTGACGCCTACCATAGAATTTCGTGACATAGTGACTAGTGGTGTGACCTGGAGTCAGAAAGACTTGGTTCTGATATGTATTAATTGGATGTATTTGGGCGCGTTACCCAGCGCTCTGAGCCTCATGTTCTTCACCTCGCAAGCAGGCATTATACTAACATACCTACCTCGGGTTCTTAGGTTCGGACAATGCATATGTGACAGGTCTTGCACAGTTTTGGAAGCCTAGTGAATCACGTATTAGCTGTCTCATGTTCTGTTTTGAGAGTCAAATAGAATATGTGCTAGAAGGTGGAACTAGATGACCTGGGTTTAAATCCTGGCCACTTATTAGCCACATGACTTTGGGCTGGTCACCCAACATCTCTGTGCCTCCTTTTCCTCATCCCTGAAATACCTACTTCACACAGTTGTCTTGAAGTTTAAATAAATTAACACTTTATAAAGTGCTTTAAAAAATTCCTGGCAAATATAAATTCTCAATTAATATTAGCTGTTATTACTTCAAAATAGGATATATTTGGGGTTGAAAAGCCTTGTGCTGTGTTGTTATAATGAAAGACTTGCCTCTTTTCGCTGAAGTGGTACAATTTATAAAGCATAGGAATTATTTGTTCCTTGGAAGTATGAAAAAAGTTGGCCTTAAATGGCAAGGGCTTAGAGCACTTTTTGAAGAAAGCACGCCCTTGACATTTGCTAAGTTTTTATCTGCCTACCTTTCAAGAATGATCCATTTCATTATGGCTTTCCAATTTACTAGCCTAGAAATATACCCAGTGGTGGTTGAGAGCTCAGCTGTCTGACAGATTTGGGTTTGATTGTTGATTCTTCCACCTCCTGGCATGTAACCTGGGACGAGATACTATCCCCTCGAGGCTCGCCTCTCCTCTGTAGAGCTTGGGTAATCATAGTATCTACCTCGTAGAGTTGTTATGAGGATTAAACATAATGCACATAAAGTGCTTGGTGCCAGGCCTTGCCCACTGTAAACGTTTAGCAAACGACAGCTATTACTTTTATTATCCCCCAGGGCACTCTTAAAGTAAGACCCATTTGAGATTGAAGACCATTTGCTAGGTTCTTAAATGGGCAGCGTTCTCTCTTAATCTAGGTTTGGAATGCTTAACAGTATTATAGGAATTATTTGTTCTTAGGACATTGCCCTTGTGAACTCATTAGTCAAAAGTTTTTCTCAAAAAAGGGGGCCCTTTTTTTTTTAAGACTTTCACTGTTCGCATAGGATTATGTTGGGAAGTAGTAAGCAGTGTAGACAGAAAGATCTAGGTTTGAATCCTGGCTCTCTCAACCGGTTAGATTATGACCTTGAGTAGATGATGTCCTCTCTGAGCTGCAGATTTCTCATCTATAAAACATGTATGTTAGTTCCAATTTCATTAAGATTATTGGGAAAATTCAACCAGATATATCTTTTTTAATAACAACTTTATCCAGATATAATTCATATACCATACAGTTCGACCAAAGCGTACAATTCAGTGGTATTTAGTATATTCACAGAGTTGTGTAACCATCACCACAATCAATTTAGAATATCTTCATTACCCTAAAAAGAAACCCTCACTCTCCATTCCCCTCTCCCCCAGCCCTAGGCAACCATTCACTTTCTGTCTCTACACATTTGCCTATTCTAGACATTTCATGTAAATGGAACCATACAATATGTGGGCTTTTATGACTGGCTTCGTTCACTTAGCATAATATTTTCAAAGTTCATCCATGCTATAGCATGGATTAGTATTTCATTCTTTTTAATTGCCAAATATTCTGTTGCATAGATATACCACATTTTATTTATCCATTCATCAGCTAATGGGCATTTTAGTTGTTTCCACTTTTTGGCTATTATGATAATGCTGCTGTATTATGTATATGACATTCATGTACAAGTTTTTATGTGAACATATGTTTTCTAGAAATGGAATTCCTGGGTCCTGTGGTAACTCTGTTTGACCTTTTAAGGAACTGTCAGACTCTTTTCCAAGCAGCACCCAGATGGTTTGTAAAGCACTTAACTCAGTGCCTCACACAGAGCAAGTGCCTCATAAAGGTAGCTATTCTGAGATATTCATTGTGAGAAGTATGTTCTTGAAAGCTACTCTTCTAATTTGGTTAAATGACTTGGCAAGCCTTCTGTCTTTTTTAATGCCCTGGAACAATTTGTGCAACCTAAGAATAATTCGTTCCTTGGGCATTTGAAGGACACTTCCAGTCAAACTGAGATTTCAAGGAAATTCTGCTTCCCTAGAAAATGATGCATTTCTTTAAGGTTTTCCGATTTGTTAGCATAGAATTATGTGGCACAGTGGCCAAAGAGTCTGACCTCTGGAGTCATTTACTGGGTATGCAAGTTTGAGTGAGACTCCGTGAGGTTCAGATTCCTTATATGTCAAACAGGTGATGAGGACACCTTTCTCAGAGGTATTGTAAGGGTGCAGATACATGTAATGCTCGATGCAGTATCTAGCACAAAGGAAGTGTTCAATGAATATTCGTTTGTACTCTCATAGAGCTTGTGGGGTTGAAAATTCCTGGGCTAGATTATTAAAATGTACTGGAGAGTCTTAACATAGGAGTTCCTTGTAAGATATTTCCTAACTTTTTTTTCCTATTCTTCTGGTAGTCAGTTTTGGTAATTTTTATTTTCCTTGAAAATGTTCCTTTTCATTAAAATTTTCATATGTGTTCATCTAAATCTTATTTAATATTAGCACGTTTGCTTTAACTTTTAATAGGTAATATATTTTTGTGGTTTAAAATTCAAAACGGAGAAAAGGGTATTATACAGTGAAAACATCCTTCCCACATCTCATCTCCCAGCCACCAGTTTCCTTCCCTGTAGGTAATCAGTGTTACTAAGTTTTGTGAATAATCTTTCCAAAGTTATTCCATGCATGTAGAAGCAAATGTGTATATATACATACACACACACACATATGTTTCCCTTTTTATTTAACAAATGAAGCATACTGTGTTCAGTGTTCAACACCTTGGCTTTTCACTGAACAGTGTATCTTGGAGATCATGAGATACTTTTCATTCTTTTCTATGGCTGTGGAATTTTCTATTATATGTAATATATGGAATTTTAAAAATCTGTATCTCTTATCTCCAGCTGTTTTTCTGCTTTCTCATTCATGTTTTACTTTTATCTCAGTGATTGTCTTTTTCCTATTTTCTTTAGATGTATCTTGTGGTGGGCCTTTGGCAAAACCAACCAGACAAGAACGCATGATCTTCTTGGCCTGATGATCTGCATTCTGGAAGCCAAATCACTTCTCCATATTGTTCTAGCCATGTCCTGAGGTGTTGACATGTGAGTATGTGTGAAAATCGTGCCATACATTTTTCAGGAGACTTGGATGGGATTTGAGTGCTGGTCACCCCTAGGAGGAGTTCCTGTAACGTGCTAAAGGTTGTGATTGTCAGAGATCTCCAGTCCTTAAATGGCGTACAGGGCTGTGCAAGGTCTGACTTCTCTCTCCAGGCTTTGCTGCATGCCAGTCCATATTCTAGCTCCATGGCTCTCCATATTCCTCTCTGCCACCTAACTTTTGTACATGCTGCTCATTAGGCGTAGAATCTCCTTCCTCAGCACCTGGTCCAGGTCAGACTCTCTGATTGTATATTCGTATAGTACAGTGTATCTTCATCACATTTACTGTTTGGCATTCAGAGTACTTGTTTGGTTATTTGTTTGGCTTCATCCTTGGACTATATGTCCCATGAAGGCAGACACTGCATCTTCTTTGTTGATCATTGTATCCTTAGTGTCTTGGATGTAGTCAGTACTCAATACCTGTTTATTGAATGGTTGAATAAATGAGCATCTACCATTTTGCCAGTACAGGATTAGAGCTTTCTGGCTGGTAAACTTTCCAATTTGAGAAAGACATATGTGAATAACCCTGCATTTTCTAAATAAGTATTTTGATTAGCACGTGATAACTTGACTTCTGGATGCTTTTGCTTCCTATGAGAGAAGGTGCCCACTGTCCTCTTGGACAGGGACCTGTGAGCAGAACATTGGGTAGGTGAGCCCTCTGGCATACGGGAACTCTTGTAGTTCTGAACCTTAACACTGTCTGCCAGACTTGATATATTTTCCTTTTATAACATCAGATTTGTGATAGGGTTGTCCTCTGCCTGTTTTTAATCTTATATGTAATTGTTTGGGGGAACACTTCTTTTAATATTTGGATTTTGGAGCAGTTTTTGTGAAAGAGTTGGTTGCCTTTAATCTGAATGTTTGATTTTGTGTTGTCCTGAAATTCTACAAGAGGGTTAAAAAATAAAGGTAAGTTTACCCTTAAGAAAAATTGGTTAGATTTGCATTACTGAGGAACTCTATACAAATTTGTATACTAAGATATTGACCTATCCAGCACTGAATGAATACACAAGAGTCCTAAATACTGAAGAACTGGTTTCTTTATTTTGTAAAGTAGTGTTTATTTTAACCTAACTGTTTGTGCAGCAAACCAGCTCTCTGCCGAGGCCTTCCAGAGTGAAAGCTCTAGCAGAGACCTCTGCAGGATCCCTACCCAGCATCTCCACTTGCTTGAGTGTAAGCATTTCAGATATAACATATCTAAAAGAGAGCTCTTGATTTTATGCTCTTTCCCTACCCAAACCTGTGACTCAAAGACTTACCAAATAACACTTCCATCTACCCAGTTGCCCAAACCAGAAATGGAGGAATCATTTCTGATATTCTTTACCACATATACACAGATTATCACCAAGATTTGTCTATTTTGTCTTCAAACTACATCTTGTATTTGTTCATTTCTCCTGTCCCCACTGCCACTGTGCTAGTTCAGAGCACTGGCATCCTTTGCTCAGATGGCTGCCTCCTAACTGGTCTTCCTGCTGCTTCTCTTTCCTCTCTGTCGTCCCCCAGTTCTCCACACAGCAGCGGGAATCATCTTACAATGATGTCAGACCTTATTTAAAAGTCTTTAATTGCTCCCCATCACATTGAGGATGAAATTCAAGATCTTTGTCTTGGCCTACAGTTCCTAAAGAGCTGGCTCTTGTATACCTGTACAACCTCATTTTATCCTCCTCGACCTCATTCTTACTATCCTCCAGCCATTCTGGTATCTTTTCTATTTTTTTCCATTATAGTCTTTGTATATTGCTATTTTGTCTGTCTAGAATGTTCTTCCCCTTGTTCTTCCCCGGGCTGGCTGTTTTTCACAATTTAGTCTTAGCTTCTCATTCTCAGAGAAGCCTTCTCTGACTACTCTATGTAACCACCACACAAACACACCCCTCCTCACTTCAGCATTGTGGTTTTTTTCTTCAAAGCCCTTGCCACAATTTTTAAAGGTTTATTTTGTTAACTTACTCATTGTATGTATCATCCCAGCTAGACTGGAGCTCAAAGACATATTTCTCAAATAAATGAATTAGGGCAGGTGTCATTTCAATTCCATTTGCAATGAACCATGACCCTGGCCTAGCATGGGTCTTCTATGTTGTAGGCACTCAACTATTTGTTGAAAGAATGGATGAATAAGCATTTATTGAGAGACTTCTATGTATGAAGCTCTGTGCTAATCCATGGGGTCATAGTACCCAGATAGCCCAATTTATTACAGATTTATTCTAGACCAGAGGTTTTCAAACTTTTTTGTCTCAAGACCCATTTACACCCTTGAAAATGATTGAGGACTCCAAGGAACTTGTGTGTATGTAGATTATACCTATCAATACACTTTTGGAAATTAAAGTTTTAAACGTATGTTAATTCATTTTGAAGTAACAGTAGTAAATCCATAACATGTTAATATAAGCAAGATTTTTAAATGAAAAATGACTTAATTCCCAAAACAAAAGATTACGGAGAAGAGTGGCATTGTTTTATATCTTTGCAAATCTGGCTAAAATGAAAACATCTAGATTCTCATCGGCTTTAGCATTCAATCTGTCACAATATCACATGTCATAGAGCCTCAGGAGAACTCCATCGTACACTTGGGAAAGAAGTGAGAACTGCTATAGATGATTTAGAAGATACTATTTTTGATTCAAGATGGTGCTGTGGGTCTTTGCATTTACATTTCAACCTCTTTTTAATATAAACTTGCAATGATAGAGATGTTTATGACATCTATGTGGATCAAAAACTGAACAGAAAAACACAAGGATATGTGGGGTTGAAGACATAAACCTGCTGGACTTCTGATCTTGAAATAGGCAGAGGTAGTTAAAGTTTGACTGCTGTGGAGTAACGAGGTCCAGAAGCATCTCATGCATAGTGAGGCCCCAGACCGATTGTGTTAAACAGAGGTGAGGGTGGATTCTCCTGACGTGAAATGAGACTGAAAAAACCAGTGATGGTTACTCAGGGCTCCAGCTTATATTAGGAGTGGTGGCAGGAGGTAAAAACATGGCCATGCAGAAAGGGCCAGTCTAAGCTCAAATCTTGCTCAGTGACTAATGCACCCCTCTGTCACATGGCACAGAGCCCCCAGTTGACAATATAAGACGTGTCTCAGGACTGAGTTTCTCAGGGGCAAGGCAGAGACAACTGAAAAAAAAAAAGTTAGATATGGAGGAAAGAGAAATTCAGAGAGGAGGGGAAAAAAATATCCCATAGGAGAAACAGTTAGAAACTAAGATTGCAAAGCACTACGTTAAACTTAGGAAAACTTACAGTAAGCCAGAGAACAAAATCAACAGGACATGAATTCACTCCTGACAAAATGAAATTTAAATTAGACAGTTTTAGTGTGACTTTTTAAGATTCTTGAAAGATAAAGAATAGTATTCATAAAATGTTCATCCATTTGAGAAAGGTGGATATAAAAAAGTACCAATTAAAAATCTTAGACATGGAAAAAAATATAGCCATTGTAAAACACATCAAGGGAAACACTATATGAGATGCAGTTAAAAAGAAGAATTACTCGGGGCTGGCCCCGTGGCCGAGTGGTTAAGTTCGCGCGCTCCGCTGCAGGCGGCCCAGTGTTTCGACGGTTCGAATCCTGGGCGCGGACATGGCGCTGCTCGTCGGGCCACGCTGGGGCGGCGTCCCACATGCCACAACTAGAGGAACCCACAACGAAGAATACACAACTATGTACTGGGGGGCTTTGGGGAGAAAAAGGAAAAAAAAAAATCTTTAAAAAAAAAAAAAAAAAAAAAGAAGAATTACTCATAAAGCAACCTAGAAAAGAATATGAAAAATAAAGAAGTTAAGATAATCAAGGATAGATTAAGAAGGGCCAATATAGTCTAATAGGTTGAGAAGAAGAGTCGAAATGCCAGAAAAGCTGTATTGGCCAAGACATATTGGCCAAGAATTCTCAGAATGGAAGAAAGACCTTCAGTGGTCACACAAGTCCTGAGCAGGATGAACAAAAATAAATCTATACATAATACCTATTCTAAAAGCTGCAGAGGGAAAGACCAATGTTATTGGGAACATTTAGGTTGACAGCAGACCTTCTCATCAGCAATGTTAGATGTGGAAAGACAACAGAATAATATCTTCAAAATGAGAGAAGATAAGGGTCACCTTAGAATTCCATACCTAGATAAATTGTCATCCAAAAATGTCTTTTAAAGCCATTTTTAGAAATACAAATAGATAGACTACCTTATACACTAACTAAAAGACTTAAGGATTTAGTACAATGAGAGAAAAACAGTGAAGGAGGGAAGGAGTGAAATTTAAAGAAACAAGAATGAGTGAATAAATTCTCAAAATATCAGTAAATATAATTAATCATTGATTGTAAAAATGGTTTTTGGTTTGTTTAAAAAAGGTATAGCTAAAATTCTAGACAGTAACCAGGAAGGTGGGAATAGGAAATTCAGTGAATTGCTAAGGTATGCCAGGATCCTTTATTGTTTTATACTCTGTCAAAAAAACATGTACTTTGTGTATAAATTAGGAATTTAAAGATAGACAATAAAGTAACTGAAATATAATTGAAAGTTTCTAAAGTAGCAGAGGGAAAAAAGAATAATAAAAAGAACTTGATCAACTCAGTGGAAGGCAGGAAAGGAGAAAATAAGCAGATGAAAAGGCATATCCATTAAGCAGATATGTCAGAAATTAAAAATGCAAACAGATTAACTCACTGTTACAAGCAGATGACCAGATTAATTTCTTTGATGTCCAGTTTAACAGAGGAAATCATGGACGTGTTTCTACGTAAAAACATGGCCTTGAAATATATAAAGCAAAAACTAAAAGAATGACCATAAGCAATGGATAAAACCATAGGCATAATGGGAGATTTTATTAAAACTATTTAGAAATGGTACATCAAGCAGACAGAAAATTAGTAAGGATACTGAAAATGTAACCACACAATTAATAAGCTTGATCTTACATAGAAATTGGTACCTAACAATTAGAGAATGTGCATTCTTTTCTAACACGTTAAACAATTAAAAATTGATTATATCCTAAGATCACAAAGGAAGTTTGAACAAATATCAAATAGCAACATACAGGCCGTATCATTTGGCTGTAATGCAGTTAAATTAGAAATCTATAATCAAAAGATTTTTAAAGAACCGCAAAACCTAAACACATTACTTTATGTCACTAAGAGGAAATCTAATGGAAACAATGTATACAGTACTGAACAACAATGAAATACATGGAATGAGGTTCAAGTGGTACTTGCAGGGAAAGTCATAGTGTTAAATGTTTCTGTTAAAAATTAAAGAGTAAAAGTTAATGAGTTAAATATGCAAGTCAAGACTCTAGGAAAAGAAACCCAAATAAGTAGAAGGAAAATAAAAAACAGATTAATTAAATGGAGAAGAAGAAAGAATATGGTCAAAAAACCAAAAGACACTTTAAAAGACATAAAATTGTCAAATCTTTAGGAAAACTGAAGAAAACAAGAATAGATGGAATGATATGGGTAACAGAAAAGGGGGCATAATTACCAATGAAGAAGAGATTAAAAATCAAAAGAATACTGTGAATAATTATATGCTAATAAATTTAAGTGAAATGGACAATCTCCTCGGAAAGTATAAATGACCAAAATTGACTCAAGACCATAAGTCCCAAACTAAGGAAACAGTCCAAAATATTCCATGCAAAAGATAATCATATTTAGATAACTTTACAGTGAGTTATACTAGACTTTGAAAAATCAGACTCTTTATTTTTTATAAACTTGTGGAGAATATAAGCAGCAAGTCATTTTATGAGACTTAGCATATAACCTTGATACTGAAACCAGACAAGGATAGTATAATAAAGTTAGAGCTTAGATGCAAAAAACAAAAGTAAAATATAACCCAGTTGTATCCAGTTGTATGTGTATATAAATCAGACCCTCGTAATCACGGTCCAGTAGAGCTTAGGAATGCAGACATGTTTCAGCATCAGAATATTTGCCTTAATTCTCCGCATTAACAGATTATACAAAATACTAAAGTATAATTCCCAATAGATGTAGAAAAGGCATTATATAAAATTAAACTTGTTCGTGATAAAAGTTTTAGAAAACTAGAGCTTAAGGGAATTTCCTTAACCCTCAGTAAAGAGCTTCTACAAAAAAGCTTGTTGTGAGCATTTTTACTTGATGATGAAAGATAAGAAGTATGCCCTTTTCAGGTCTAGAACAAGACTTATTCCATATCACCCCAGAGGTCTTAACCAATGCATTATGATAATGAAATGAGGTATGTTTGTCAATCAGTGTAAAAAATTGTTGTTAAGAAAGATATTAACATTAAAAAAAATCCAGGAAAATCTTTTTGTCTAATAGATAAACTATTAGAACTAACAAGCAAGGTCAGCAAGTTCACTGGATACAAAATCAACATGTAAAAAGCAATAGCAGATAATTCTTCTCAAAAACTCATAACCCAAGATAAATCATGAGAAAATATCAGACAAACTCAAGTTGAGAGACAGTCTACAAAATATCTGACTGGTGCCCCTCAGAGCTGCTAAAGTCATGAGAAACAAGGAATACTGAAAAGCTGTCACAGCCCGAAGTTGCCTAACGAGACATAACAACTGAGTGTAATGTGATGTCCTGGATGGGATCCTGGGACAGAAAGGAAGACATTTATGGAAAAATGGATGAAATCCAAATAAAGTCTGTAGTTATATAGTTTTGTATTAATGTTAATTTATTCATTTTGACCATGTACCAAAATTATGTTAGATGTTAACATCAGGGGAAACTGGGTAAGGAATCTTCATACTGTCTTTGCAACTTTTCCGTAAATCTGAAGTTATTAAAAAAATGCTATACCACTGTTGTAATCCAAAAATAACCAATTAGATAAGTAATAAGAGAAAAGACCCCCTAAAGTCAAATAGGACCTTTATAGAAAAAAAATTTACAGTATACAGTTCATGGCTGTAGAAGACATGAATAAATGGGCAGCATAGACCAGAGTTAAAGGTGGGAGGCCTTGATACAAGGTTTTCACTTTTCTCTAAATTGCTCTATGGATTTAAGAAAATGTCAGTTGAGATCCCTAGAGAATATTTCATCAAACTTGACAAGCTAATTCTAAAAGTTATTTGAAGATAGAGGGCTAAGAATAGCCAGAGAACTTTTGAAAAACAAGGCACAGCAGCTGCCCTTTCAGATATCAAGCTACTGTAAAGCTGTAATAGTTACTATGATATGTTAACACACAGAAATAGACACATGGGCCAGTGGGACAGACTAGAGAACTGAGGAACAGGCCCACTCATATATAGAAATATGTCGAGAGAAAAATGAGATCCCTACCACAGAACATATACAAAAGTAAATGTAAAGAAACTTAGACTTAAGGCTATTAGAATATCTTTATGACTTCAGTGTGGGGAGGGATTTCTCAAGGTATAAAAAGCATAAATCTGAAGGAAGAGACTTAAATTTTACAGCACCAATATTTAACACTCTTCTATGACGAGAGATATTGATGGCTTTTCTTTTAACCTTGTTTATGGTACGGATTTTAGACTTATATTGAAGCATGATTGGGGTAGGGGACAGGAGGTAATACAAGCTGGAACATGCCGTCTTATTTGCCTTTAAAGAAGATCACCCTGGACACTGTGTAGAGAGTACTGGAGGAGTTTGGAGTGGAAACAGGTGGTCAAGTGAGTAGGCTAATATCTAGGGGAAATGAGAGTGATTAGGATACCATGCGGAGGGAACTCTTGGGACAAATTTGGGATGTGTCTTGGATGTAGAGTCAGCAGGATTTGCTGGTGAACTGGATATTGGTGGTAAGGAAAAGAGGAATCAAGAAAAATTGTGAGGTTTTTAGCTACTGCAGCTGGTGCTGTTTATAGAAATGGGGAAAAGGGAAATTAATACTTGTTTTAAATGGTTAGAGTTGCCTGTTAGACATCCAGGTGGAGCAGTAAGCTCCCAAGCAGACAGTTGGATATACGAGACTGGGCTTCTGTGGAGAGTTCTGTGGCAGAAGATTTAAATTTGGGAGCCGTTGGCATGTAGGTGGTATTAAAACCATGCTACTAAGTGAGACTGCTACCTAGGGAGTGGATGTGGATGGAGAAGTTTAGCGACTGAGTTCTGAGCATTTAGATGTTGAACAGAGCAGAAGCTGCCTAAGATGACGGATAAGAGGCCATTGACATGGGGGCAAAACCAAGATAGTGTAGTGATCCTGAAAACAAGCTAGCATGGGTTTTTGTTTATCATCACTGTTTGTTTGTTCTAATGAGAATGTTGAATGTTACTGAAAGATCAAGTGAGATTCAGAACAGGATTCCTAGCCGCATAGGGCATTGTGGAAATTGCCAAGCAGTTTTAGGGGTGTGGAAGGGGTGGAAGCCTGTATTGTATAGTAGAGGGAGAGAATGTGTGGTAAGGCCATTGAGTTTGTGACAGAAGACCACTCTGTCAAGAGGGGTGTTTTTTGGTTGGGGGAGAGAGTGCTGAGAAAAGGGGTACTAGTTGGAGGAGCTCTCAGAGCATGTGGTATGTGATAGGAATGAATGATCCAGGATCCAGAGAGACACTTGTATTTCAGACAGAGGATTGAGAAGGAGAGAGGGGATGGGGTCCACAGAATGTGTTCAGATCACCTCCAAAACCATAACCAAATATTAGGTTCACCTGGGGAGCTCCGAAACAAACACAGGTCTGTGGGACCCTGTACATTCAGTGTTTAACACTCCCCAGCTGATCGGAACAGGTAGCCAGGTTTGAAAACCTCTCACCCAAGGGTGGTACTACATTCACTTTCACTGGTACTTCTAGAATTTCTATAGAGGCTGGTGGAGAATATGTTCTGAAGGTGTGTAGCAAACACAAGGTTTTCATTGCTTTTATGTTTCTGTGGCACTACTGGGTGAGAAGAGGGTGTTGAAGACTTGGGAAGTTTAGACGTCCCCTAACCCAAACCGGTAGCTTCACAATGTAGCAAGCAACCACTGATTTATATTTACACTTACTAAGTATAAATATAAAATTTAATTTTGGGTATCATATTCTATGTGCTCTTAGGTAACTTGATTTTTGTAATTAATTGTATTTTATGAATTTTTTCCTTTAAAGTTAAAATCATACTTTTTTACTGGCCACATAAAATTGCAATGTATGGATTTACCAGAATACAATTTAATTCTTCTGCAGAGGACATTTTTCTAATAAAACATGCTCCGTGAATATGCTTGCATATTATCTTCTGTACATCTCTGATTATTTCCTCGAGAGTGGAATATTGGATCAAGGGAGGGTACATTAACGAGCTTTTTATAATTCATTGATTTTACTACTAGAAAAGAAATACATAACTTCTTTCGAGGAGATGCAAACAGTGTGAACTTGAGAAGGGAAAAATCTTTCCTTCATCCTCTTTCCCCCCATCCCTTTTCCCTAGAGGTAACCAGTTAACAATTTCTTGTATACTTTTTCAGAAGTTTTACCTGAAAATGTGTTCATCCTTAACAAACAAACAAAAACACTTACCAGTTCATTTCTACCCCCTTCAGCACCTCGTGCGTTTCACTAACTATTACACAGTCCTGGTGTGTCTTAGCCCCACACCGCGCTAGCCTGTGAGTGAGTCACCCCGGGTCCGCTCTGCTTCTGTCGCCCGCGGTCCCGCTCTGTACCACCGCCTGCGGCGCGCTTGCAGGGGCTGCGTGGACGGCGGCTCTCCTCGTGGAGAACGCCCGTCCCCCGCGCTTGCCCGGGCTCTCCGTTTTACACTCCGTTGAGTCAGGTCGTGATTTTTCTCTCTTAGGTCTCAGCCATTTGTATTTTCCTGTGAATTGCCAGTTTCCTTCCCTTCTGCCCATTTTTCTGGCTTGGTTTGGTCTTTATCTTAAGAGCTCTTCGTTTATTAATGAAGTTAGCCCCGTGTCTTTCATGTGTCCCAGGCGGAAAGTCTTGTCTCTTACTTTCTCGTTTGTCTTTAGACTTCGACATACATGTTTTTGCCCGCCGGATTTTCATTTTTTAGACAAATGTATGTCTTTTTCTTCGGTGGTTTTGCGTTTGGGTGTTGTTAGTGGGCCTTTCTTCACATCACCCCCTTTCTTTGTTTGGGGGTCGCTCACAGCCACTCACCCGCCCCCCCCTTTTTCTAGACCCCTTTTTGGGGCCCCTCGCCTCAGCTCAGTTGACGTCAACCTCCTGCTTTGGCGCCAAGCTGTTGCCACGGCAACCGTGGCCTGATTGGCAGGGCCAGGGGGCGTGGCAAGGGGGCCCAGGGCGGCCAGCACAGCCGCTGATTGGCCCGCGCCAGAGCCCCGCCTCTGCGGAGATCCTGACAAGGAGTCGCGGGCAGCGGCTCGGCGCAGACGCCCGGGAGCTGCTGGAGGACGAGGTCGGAGAGGGGCAGCGACATGTCCACCCTGGGCTGGTGGCGCCGCCGGGCGCCTGGGGCCATGTGGGCGCGCTAGACGGCGTGCACGCTGCTCTGGGCCGGCCGGGCGGTCGGGCGGTGAGGTGCGGTGCGGTGCGGTGAGGTGAGGTGAGTCCGACCGCCCCGGGCCTCGCACCTCTGCGTCTGGACGGTGTGCCGGGCGGGACGGCAGTCACACGCCGCAGGTCCGGCCCTCGGGCGGCCAAACGGGGGTCCCCAGAGAGTCAGCGAGGCATGTCGCGCTTGCCGCAGCGGCGCCATCTTACACGGCTGGCCAGGGTCTCGGGGGCGGGCCGCCCCGCTGAGGGGCCACGGAGTCTGGGGGCTGCCGCGCCTTTTTTCCTGGGTGGAGGTGGGGACGGGGATGGACGGCTGTCCATCAGCCCGCAGTCGAGGGTAGCACTGCCACGGGCTCCTGTTGCGGTAAGCCCGCTCGGGTGGGTGCTGCAGAAGGTGGCGGGAGGAGTGGCCCGATGCTAATGCGCGGGCTAGCGTGATTTCGGGCGCCCCCGCTTTTGTCATCTGGGTCTGGGGGCTGCAGAGTGCTCGCCCCATCCCTCGGGGTCCCCGATTGGCCGGTCCCCCGGCCACCCCCGCATCCATGCCAGCCTTTGGGGGCGGGGCTTGTTTGCCGCATTGGCGGTGGCAGGGGCGGGCCGAGGGCCGTGGTGCCTGCGGGTATTTGCTCTGGGCGTGGCGGGCTGGGAGCCCCACCCACCCCGGCGCCATCTTTGGCTGGGCGGGTAAGGGTTGCTTCACAGGCCCTGTCCTGATTGGCTGGCTGCGCGCTGGGGCGGGGCCAAGGGCTGTGGTGTCTGCAGGTCCCCTGGGCACTGACCGTCTGATTGAGCCCCTCCTACCTCGGTACCACCTTCGATTGGGGCGGCCGTGGCCAGCTGCGCAGGCGCCGTCTTGGCTGGGTGGCCTCATGGGCGGGGCCGAGCGCTGCAGTGTCCCTTGCAAGCTGCGGGTCCTGCCTGCCGCGCACCTTCTTTGCTGGTCGCGGGTCTGGCCGCAAACACTTGCCGCGATGGTGCCACCTGGCCTAGCATGGGGTCTGAACTCGGACTTCTGAGATTGGGCCTCGGCTAGTGACTGGGGGCTGTCTTACCGCCCTGGCTAAGAAAAGATAATATGTTATCTCCTGGAGAATCCCGTGTGTGGTGAAGCAGGCGCTGTGCCCAGATTTGCCGCGGCTGCCGCTGCTGTGGCACTTTTTGTCCTCAGGGACAGGGCTGCAGGCTGTCACTGTGCCCGCTGTTCCTCCTTGGCTGGGTCAGAGGGCTGAGAGCCTCACCCCTTCCCCTGTCGTTGCCTTCTCGAGGCTGTTTTCACCCTACCATGTGTCTGGCTTCATCCTTGGCTGGGGGCGCTGGGGGCGTTGGGGGCAGCCGAGGGCTGTTGCGCAGGCGCCCTGTCAGCAGGGCTGAGGGGGTGGGGCCAACGTCTTTCCTGGGCCTGAAGCGCTGCAGAGCCCCACCCACTCTGGCACTAAGAATGTTGGCCGATAGGTGGCAGCAGAGGCTCGCTTGAGGAGGCACCATTGTGAATGACAGTGGAGCTGCAGGGGGCGGGCCCAGGGGAGGGGCTGTCGCGCTTGAATGATTGATAAGAGGGCTGCAGAACCCTGCCCACTGTAGCGGTTGGTTGGCTTATCGGTAGCAGCGAGCCTACTGCGCAAGTGTCATCATGAATGACATGGAGCTGCAGGGGCGGGGCCCATGAAGGAACGCTCGTGGTTCGAATGACTGACGGGGGACTGCATACCCTTTCCCATCTAGCGCTGTTGGCCTAGCGGGTGGCGGCTGAAGCTTACTGCGCAGGTACCCTCTTGAATGATGGTTGTACTGTAGGGGGCGGATCTGAGGGAGGGGCTGTCCTGAGTGACTGACGGGGGCTGCAGAGCCCCGCCCATTCTAGTGCTGTGTTGGCCAGTAGGTGGCAGCCGAGGCTTCCTGCGCAAGCGCCACTTGAATGACAGTGGCGCTCAGGGGGCGGGCCCAAGGGAGGGGCT
>NC_060279.1:82845185-82996742 GCF_021613505.1 Equus quagga
CAGCATTGTGTTGGTTGGCCAACAGGTGGCAGCCGCGGCTTACTGCGAGCGCTGTCTTGAATCACAGTGGAGCTACAGGGGTCCGAGGGAGGGGCTGCCTTGGCCTGAGTGAGTGGTGAGTGCAGACCCTGCCCACGCTAGCGCTGTGCTTGCTGGTCAGTAGGTGGCCACTGAGGCTTCCAGCACAGGTGCCATCCCGAATGACGGAGCTGCAGGGGGTGGGCCTGAGGGAGGGGTTGTCGTGGTCAGAGTGACTGACGGGGGCTGCAGAGCCCAGCCCACGTTTGCTGGGCGGGGAAAGGGGACTGAGGTTTGCTGCGCATGCCCCACCCTGAGCCACAGTGGGACTGAGGGAGGCAGGCTGGGGGACTTCGGTGTCCTTGGAGACGGTGAGCCTGCCCCCGCGGCTTTGCTAGCGTGTTGCGCAGGCGCCCACTTGTCCGGCTTCGCCATCTTGGGGGCTTCGACGTGTCCAGTGGTATTCTGTTTCCTCCAGGGGGCGCCAAGGCCAAGTCTTGGGGCAATGTGGGGACAAGGTTCAGCTGCGTGGTTCCAGGGGTCAGTTAGCAGAAAAAGTGGGGTTCGTAATTCAGGAATTTTTGTTTTCTTTTGAGGAAGATTAGCCCTGAGCTAACGTCTGCTGCCAATCCTCTATTTTTTCTTTTTTTTCTTTTTTTTTTTTTTGCTGAGGAAGACTGGTCCGGAGCTAACATCCATGCCCATCTTCCTCTACATTATATGGGGGACGCCTACCACGGAGCATAGCGTGCCAAGCGGTGCCATGTCCGCACCTGGGATCTGGCCTGCCGCCCCAGACTGCCAAAGCGGAACGTGTGCACTTAACCGCTGGGCCACCGGGTGGGCCGGTAATTCAGGAATTTTAATAGCCTTTGGGAAGGGCAGGATGTTAAATGAGAAATGGAGGAGGCAGGCTGTGGGTATACCATGTGGGTTTTGGAGGCCCTGAGGTTGGTAGGGCGTTTATGTAAAGTAAAAGGCCGGCCTGAAGGCTGTGGGTTAGAGAGTTCAGAGCTGTAGATGGTTGTGAGGGGGCGTGGCGTGGGACATAATGGAGAGGAGGAGGCTCTCTGGGCAAGTACTGGGCGGGGCGGGGTGGAGGGGCAGGGCTTCCTTTTTGGGGAGGGGTGAGGGCAGCGCCTGCGCAGAGCCACCTGTGGCGCTGTCTGCTAGGGGACCGGTTGCCAGCTCCTAACTCACCGCTTTTGCCGTGTTTGTTTACATTCACCCTGGATTCCAGGGGGCCCCTTCTGGTGGAAGCTCCACCGAAGGAGCTTTTAAGTCCCTACCCCTCTTTCTCCTTTTCTCTTTTTGGAAGTAGGGAAAGTGACGCAGTGGATTCCTCTTTCCCAACTGGGTTGTGGAAGAAACCTAATTAAGTATTGACTCGCCAGTGACTGATAGTACTGACATAAATCAGAGCCGTAATCATGAAGATAACTTCCCCCAGGGACCTCCAGTTGATTGAACGCATGCTCTTGGGCACAGTGAGACTTGAAATATGTATTGTTAATCTATTTGGAACATGTTGATAACCTTTAAAATATTATGTAAGATTAAGTAATGATACCATCACCTAGTAATGATAATTGTATTAAGGTCCTAAAGTAAGTTAGTCTTTTCATATTACTTAAATTTACAGAAGAGTTAAATTTCTGGCCCTGCATCACTGGCTATTAAATGGCAGAACTGGAGTTTCAATTTACCTTTTTAAGGTGTACCTATGTCATTACTCCATGTGGTCTCTGTGGAAAACATGAGTAGATGTAGTAATGTTTTTCAAAATGACATTAGGTTGATCTATAATAGTTTGCCATGAGCTGTGAGATTGAGTTCTCTGAGCCTCTGCTTTTCTTTGAAATGAGAACTAGAGAATAGTGTTGTGGTGCGGAGTAACAGAGACAATAAAAGTAAGGTGCTAAGCACTGTACATGGCATGTAAATAACAGTAAACACTAGTACCTCCTTAGCCATTTTTTCCCTCCACTTTTTACCTGTAACATGTCCCTCTTACCTTTAGAGGAATGGCCAGAACCACATAGACAATAAGTAGGAAATGGGGTTCTTGAATTGATTTCTTTATTCAAAGCCCCATGTCTTTACTATTTTGCTCTGCTTGGTAGACAAGGTTCTAAGACACCTAGGATTGAGTTGCACACCCATTGACAGAACCTCTTTGGGAAAAGGCTGTGATTACAGCTCAGGGTACAATATATGCCTCAGGGGGTAGTGCCCATGGCCCTTGCATCCTGGGAGGGAAAGCTGTTTTTCCTAGTCTCATTTGACCTCTGCCGCTGTAGGAGACAAAGATGCAGCTGTTGTGGAGTCATTTCCAGCCTGAAGAATCCAATAACTGCAAAGTAAATTTGGTGTCTCATGTTTTCTTTTCCTTCCTCAGCTCTGCCTTCTTGAGCTTCCACCCTTCTTGGAGACGACTGGCAAGAGGAAGAGGGACTAGGTCCAAACATTAGGTGACTGGGTCCAGGTGAGCTGAATTCCCTTTTCACAGTGCCACACCCATCCGTGGAGTGAGCACATCCTGACACTTTCCTATTGCACACGTGTTCCACATCTCCACACAAGCACCGTTTGTGCTCTCTGAGAATACACGACTTTTCTGGTGGATTGTTTCTTTGCCAGAAATTCTCCTTGGCCTCAAGACATCTTTTTCAGTGTCCTCTTTTCTCAGTACTCAGCTAATCATTCAGGCCTGCTCTTTCTTCCTTATTGGGTGATTAAAGAAGCATGAGAGATTCATCTATCAAACATGGCCCCAAGTGGGAAAGGACGTGTTTTCCTGGAGCTCATAGTCTATTGGGTAATGAAAGACACTGAAAAAATTATTGTGTGATTCATGCCTTTGAAAGAGAACATTCACTGCAGACAGTTAACTTATTCTGGGAGAGGCCATATAGTTCCTGCCTGAGGAAGTCAGGGACATTAAGGCTGAGCCTTGAAAGGTGGTAGATGACATTGTGTCATATGTCATAGGAAGAGTAGTCTTAAACCAGGGGACAGGGACGTTCCTGAGGGATCCAGAGAGAACAGCCGCAAGTCTAGGATGCTTAGAGCAAAGGAAATGATGGAGTAGCATTTGACTGAGGTGGGAAAAAGGTAAATCAGGGCTGCAGTGTAGAAGGCCTTGCAATCACTGGTAAGTTTGGGCTTTATCTGAAGCACCATGGAAAGCCATTGAGGTATTTTAACCATGGAAGTAACTCGATAATCAGATTTGTGTTTTAAAAGTTTCATCTTGTTTCAGGGTTTGGAAGGGGAGAGTAGAAATAGTGAGTGTGGGGAGATCACCTCCAGTCTGGGTGAGAGAGAGTAGCTTGGATTAGGGTCATGGCAGGGGGATAAGTGAAGGGGATGGATTTGAGAGATACTGAGGAGAGAGACTCAATAGGACTTGTACTCTTTGTTCATAGCTTGCTGACTGATTCAGACCAGACTCAGTGAATCACGTTATGTGGGGAAGTGAGCAAAATCACCAAAGGTTGTTCATTCTCTCAGCAGGCATTGACACTGTGCCTGATCTGGGACAGGATTATGCTTTAGGATTAGCCTTTGGGTCTTTGGAAGTGAGTGACATTATCCCTGGCTTCAGTGTCTGCTGAAGGACAGCTCCTATTAAATGGAGAGTGAGAAAACATGCTTACCAAGACAGGTGACTATGCTGATGGTGTATTACCACCTGGAATAGGGCTGACATGCTGTCCCAAGTAGGCCCTTGGGGGATAAGTTGGTTTATTCCTGGCCTCATTGAATGCTCCAGGTATCCAGTGTCTGGTGCTCAAGCCTGTGGAGACTCAGAAACCTTACTTCACCTAAGGACTCATCTTTTGTTGGTAGGTCCACATTAATGAAGCTCAGACTTATGTAAGCCATACCGACTTACTGGTTTATGTTGGAAAATAAGTGTGACTGAAATAGGATGTTCTTGTTCTCTCAATTTTGGTTTATTGATTTATGATGGGAGATCACTACAGCAGGGACCCAAATACTCAAAAGTGTGTATGATCAGCACATTCTCTCCCTGTAGGCAGACCTACATGGGAAAGGAAACCATAATGAGAAGGTAGCTTGGTGAGTATGGAATCAGCACTAGAGGATGCCGGTGAGTTTTAATAGCGCTGGCCTGTAAGGTTGCCTGGTGCCACCATTTGGTTGCTGTGAAGCTCTTGCTAGGGTTACCAGGATACCAGAAGCCCGCTATCTACAGAGCCTCCCCGCCACCTGCCCCCCAGCCCATCTCCATTTAAATTAGGTCTGAGCTGAGTAGTGCCTTCTTTCTCCCTTGCTCGCTGTCTCTCTCTCATAGATGGTTAGATGAACCATGCTTTGTGGCCTGCCTTTTGATACCATCCCCACTTTAAAAAAAATCTGATCAGCCAGTTATTGATATGAGACTATGGTCATATAAGTCATACTGGCTCAGAAGACGTTTTGTCTCTTTGTAGTGGCTTTATTTGTCTTCAGCCATTTGGGGACGGATCATAGAAACTCTTAGATAATGTTTCCTTTTGTTCTAAATTTTTGAGGAGACCCCTCAAGAATGACAACAAAAAGGAAATGTTGCTGAGTGTGGTAAGTGCTAGGCTTATGTGATAGAGGTAAGCCCAGGCTAATGTGGCGGTTATCTGAGTGGAGCCACCTAACAGAGCAGAGGGTAGAGGTTGTGGCTGGTGTGGTAGGGCTAATGGTCATTTACTCCTTGCTCACATTCCCATATACAATTGTTAGCGCAAGAGCCCATCTTGTCCATTTGTTCCTGTTCATGGTTAACTGGACCAGGTTGGACACCCAAGCCTAGAGGAGTGATTCTCAAAGTACAGCTCCTGGGCCGCTTGTTGGAATGCCTCTTTCCTAGAGAACCACAGACCTCATGAGTTGTCCCACCTGGAAAGGCAGGCGCATTTTTCGTAAGTGCCTCAGGTGACTTTTTGACATCCCCAAGGTTAAGAACCACTGCCCCAGAAGGCATCGAACTGTGGCATGCACTTGTAGACTGGGTGAGTTTGGGTGAATGGAGGCACAGAGTGATGGGTCTGTCAGTGATGGGTACTTAACCTGGGAGGTGAGGTAGAACTGGGGCTGGGACAACATCTTACTCCATGTGCGTGCTGAAGTAGAGAATGTCGGTCTGCAGAAAGAGACAGGAGAATGGAGCAAACGAGAAGAGAGAAGAGACTGCACACCATGCTGTCCCTGAGCAACGAAGAAAGTAACTTCCTCGGTTCCTGACTTTTAAAGTTCTCAATTCCAGCCCCCTTTGATGAGGTAGGTAGAACGAGTAAGGGGGCTGATGTAGGTTACCGTGATGAGGGACCAAAGTAAGTAAGTAGCAGTGAGGTTGAAGAAGATGTTGTGGAGCTTCTCTCACAACTGATGGGATATGGGGAGCCCGAGGTCGAACAGTGGAGTCACAGAATTTCTTTCTCTCCTCACACGTCCCAGCCACATTGCCTGCCTCTGATATGTGTTCTTTAACTGAGTTCTTTCCAGTTCAGTTGAACACTCGACCCGCTGATCCTTTGATTGAGGCCAAAGACCCCCTACGTGTGGCAAGAATGCCTGGTGAATCTGTCTTTGTTTCAGTTACATCAATTCTGAGGTCTTTACTTTTGTTTTCTATTCGTTTTTATGAAATAGAAGTAAAGTGCTATACCATATTCAAAGAATGGCGTCAATACTGCCACATAGACCACGGTGGCAACACTGTTGTCCAGCAGGCAGCACCACTGTCCTATGTTTTAGACAGTCTAGCTCACGCATGAAACTTACTCTGCATATGGTGCTTACGGTGGGCATGATGCTTAGATGTCTCGTGTGTTTAAGAACAGATTTGGAGGTTGAAGAACAGCTAGAAACCCATAAGCCCCTCTGCCCAGTTTGGAGAATGAGACTTATTACTGGTTCCCATCATTTGTCTCCTCTCCTTCTCTCCCCTTGGAATTAGTGGCCTCCCTCAGCCCCTACGACCACGGTCAGGCCTGGTCCCTGTGTGTCCCTCCTTTCACCCCAGTCCTCCTAATGTGGTCAGACCTTTTAAAATCCTGCCCTTGGCTACTACCTGACTCATGGTAGGATTCCTGCTCCAGAGAGAGAGCAGAGGAAGATGTTGAAGCGTTAGTAACGAGGGGTGTGTGAGAGCCCACCTCCAAGCCAGGAAACAAAGGTGATGGGTTTGCCATGTGGCCAGAATTCAGTTTGAACTGAGAGAGGGGAGAGGCCTCAGGTCAGGATCTGGGTGTGGAGCCCTGTCAGTGGTGCATTGGCCCAACAGGGGTGTGTAGATTGTAAGTGGACTCTGCAGGAGCACTGCAGGGTGGCCAGAGTGGGGAGGAGGTAGCCAGAGTGAGCAGGGGCCCCTGTCCTGGGGAGGGGATGCTGATGAGCAGTAAGAAGCAGAAGGGAAAAGGAAAGATAAACAGCAGTTGAATTTGCTTCCAAATTTTATATTCAAGTTTTTTTTCTGATTGTGAAAATAACATTCTAAATTAAAATGCAAAAAGAAATGGAGGGGTCTTTTGTTAATCATTTATTTTTTTCTGATTTTCCCTATTTATAGTCTTTATACAAATTAGTATAGATTTCCTCCATTTTATGAATGTCCTTATACAAGTTTATATGGAAGTTTTCTTCTAATTTATTTTATACATACTTCCATACATTTAAGTACTTATGTAGTTTTTTTTTTTAACATAAATGAGATCATGTACAATTCATTAACATTTCAAACTCAAGCTCCGAGAGTGCAGTGTGGGGTGTTAGACAATAGTTGGATGGGGGAGGGTGTGATGTGCCATGTGGAGAGCTCGTATAATGTGTTCATCACATTTTCAGTCTCCATTTATATGGGTGTGTCTCTGTGTGTATACAGACTGTTTTGCAGCTATTTAACAGTATATGCAAGAATTTCCTTATAATTACATCTCCATCTATAGCTTTGCTTTCTAAAAATTGCCTTATATTCCATTGTGTGGATATTCTCATTTTTTCTATGAACATATAAGCGGGTATATTTGCAGTTAGAATGCCACATGTGCTGTACAATTTTATACCCTAATATTTTAACACTTTAAACATTTTTTTTATGTTAGTCATTTCCATCGTTTAAATAAACTGGTGTATCCATAGAATGGATTACTATGTGGCCTTTAGAAAGAATGGTGTAAATCTATAGGTACTGGTATGGAAAGAGATCATCACAAATTATGAGGTTTATAAGTGCACATACACACGCAGAACTCGTGGTGTGATATCATTTTGGTAAAAAGATGATGTTACTATATAGAGAGATTTAAAAAGGTTTGGTATGGCAACACATTTGACCAGTTGGATGTGGCTTGCAGTTTCTACATTAAATATTCTGTAATGTTTGAATGTTGTACTATCTTTTATGCTTGTAATCGGAAAATAAAGCTATAAAATTTCTTGGAAGTGTGACTTAATGCTACGTAACATTCTATTAAAGATTTTATCTGTTTTCATTCCTTCTTGTTTGATGAAATTTTTGGAGGCATGCTATCTTTTGAGTGCAGTGATTTATTTTAGAGAGAACAAAGTAAGTTTGTCATTGGCCTCAGTTTTCTGGCAATGTGTAGTTGAAACACAGAATTTCCTGGAGGGAGGCCAGATGCCTGCACTGGTTTTATTGGTCTTTCCTAGTGTCAAAGACCTACTCCAGCTTTCTTGGAAATGCATACTTGAATAACTGGTTAGAAATTAAAGTATTGGCTATCTCCTCTTGTCACTTTTGTTAAAATTACCCTTTATCATCTAGTCCTAAGAAAGCACCTGGTTTGTATTTACACAGTTAATGCTTTTCTTGATTTGAAAACCTTCCTGTATTATAAACTAAATTCCCATGTTTGTATAAACTTTCACACAAATCAGTTTCTGGACTGTTTTCTGTTCCGTTAGTTTGTCTGTCCTTGCACCCATATCGTGTCGGAAAGAATACTTTATGTGTTCATATGTTTGGGTCATTTTACAGACAGCACCCTGCCCCCCATCACATGTATACCTTCTTATTCTGAAGTATCTTGATATTCTTACACATTAATTCTTCTAGAGGAACTGGATTCTTTGTTTGTCAAAGCTCCCACCTTTTTCTTAGATTTTAATTTATGTTCGGGGAGGATTGACAATTTCCATGTTCTCATCAAAAAACATATGTCTTCATTTATTTGGTACTTGTTTTATGTTCTTCTATACGTTTAAAAAATTTTGTTTGGAGTTGCAGATACTTTGTTGAATTTATTTATTTATTTTGCTATTAATTAGATTTTTTTCTTGCTATATTTACTGACAAGATTTTTCAGTTCAACGTAATCCTTTTTCCGCGTCTCTGCCTTTCATTTCTTCTCCCTCGGTTGCCTTAGCTAGGACTTCCAGAGTAGTGTTGAGGGCTTCCATTCCTTGTCTCCACCTTTGCTTGGAATGCCTTCAGTATTTAATCTATTCGCTGGTATTTATTTGAGATAAATCTTTTTTGTGTTTAGATGGTCTCCTAGTCTTACACTTTGCTAAGAATGTATAAAGACACGCTGTTGAAGTTTGCAAATACTTTTTAAGATGTAATGATGCTCGTGGGCTCCTCTTCTCCCTTTAATCCGTTATCTATAACAGTCCACCCAAGTGGGATATCATCGTTATGTTCCTGGAATAGCCTTTTATAGTCATGGGCTATTAAGACTTTTCTAGATTGGATTTATTAAATGCTTGTGTCAAGTAACCTTGGGAGGAGACTGTTGACCAGTGTTTCCTTTCCCTGAGCTTCACTCTTGGTTGCTCTGACGGGTTCTGTGTCATATAACAACACACTAACAGAACATGCACTTCTCTGACACGTGCTCCTCTCTTCCCACAGCTCCACGTGTAAAATGGTGTCATCTGCCCTCACTTACTGCAGCAGCTTTTTAGTGCTAAAGGTTTTACCCTTATAAATCAGAAATTAGATGTACAGACAAGGACTTAATTATAGTGGGCAGCCGACTTTTTAGCTTTTTTTTTTCCTTACTGACATTTTACCGTCTTGACTATCTTTATCCTTAAATGGAGACTTGCTCATCAAAAGGAATAAGCATTTTAAATGTTTTAAAAACACATGCCAAAATGAAATCTTGAAATGTGGTTCATGCCTGCACCAGCCAGCTTCTCAGCAACATTGATTTTTATTTTGGAAATATTTGCCCATTTGACAGGCCAAGAAAGTATTCTTTGTAATATTTTACATTTCTTTGATTTCTGATGTAAATATTGACTCTAATATTACTAATTTTATGAAGTGTATTAATGTTCTTTATTTTTGTGTTGGGCCATTTATCTTTTTCTTACTGCTTTTTTTTTTTTTTGAGGAAGATTAGCTCTGAGCTAACATCTGCTGCCAATCCTCCTCTTTTTGCTGAGGAAGACTGGCCCTGAGGTAACATCTGTGCCCATCTTCCTCTACTTTGTATGCAGGACACCTGCCGCAGCATGGCTTGACAAGCAATGTGTAGATCTGCACTGGGGAAGGCTGCCGAAGCAGAACGTGTGAACTTAACTGCTGTGCCACTGGGCTGGCCCTTCTTACTGCTTTCTGAGGGTGTTTTACATTTCAAATATTAACTATCATCTCTTGCAAAATATTTTTCCCCTTCTTTTTCTTGCTTGTTTTTATATTGGTTGGTTTTATAGTGTAGAAACTTCGTACCCATCTTTACTTTGATGTCTAATATGTAGTGGTCCTCCAGCGGTCTCTGGTGTTGGAATTCTGCTCGAGCATTCTCCTACCTGTCCCTGTTCTTGCTGTTGTAAACAGTGCCTCTGTGAACACTCTTGTGAACTGTGTCTTTGTGCACGTGCGCAGATAGGTCTGTCAGTTAGATTTCAGAAGTGGAATCACTAGGATGGGGATGGTGTCACAGTTAGGTACTACTAGTTGCTGGAGATCTGAGGAATATATTCAACTTGCAGCTGCAATTTCCATAAGCATTTTTTGAGTCTGAGAAGTTTCAAAGTTGAATCTTTGAGGTTTTCAAAATTGCCTGTCTTGTCATCTGCAAATTGTCAGTTTAGGGTATGACCTTGGGCTCAAGCAGAGGTGAGATGGGGAGGGGAGCCCCCAAAGTTTTAAGATGTTAGTAGTGCTGCCTGCACCCACTCAGTGGGCAGGGCAATCTCTAAAGGCCTCTATTAGTGCTTTTGTTTATTGTTTTGTTTTGACTTTGAATTTATTCTTTTGACTGGGTAATACATGCTCATGGTAAAAAAAAATAAAAACAAAAAACAAAAGGAGAATATACAATGAAAAAGTAAGTTGCCCTTCTTTCCCTGGCCCCCAGTTCCCTTCCCGAGAGGCAATCACTATTAATCACTATTAATAGTGTCTTATATATCCTTCCAGAAATCTTCTGTTTAAGGAACTGCATCGGTTTTTATAGTCACTTTGGGTGCTGTACACATTGTTTTGTCCCATTTTGCACTTAACTATCTTAGAGATCGTCTCATGTCCATTTATTTACAATTGCCTCATTATTGTAAAAGGTTTCATAATCATATGAATATACCAAATTTTGTCCGTTATCAACAGTACTTCAATGAAAATATTCTCGCATATATATCATTGCATATCTCTGGGATAAATTCATAGAAGTAGAATTTATAGAACAGGATATGTATATTTTTCATTTTGGTAGGTAGCCAAATCGCCCTCCATAAAATTTCCATTGCCACAAGCAGTAGAGGAATGTGCCAATTTCTTCTTCACACAGATACACACATTGTCCATCTTGATGCTGATTCTGTTTGCAAGGCTCTTTTTTACTCTCAAATTTTCTCTACCTTTGTGGGAAGGAGTGGTTAGAATCTGATTTTTTTTTAAGGTTTTTGTGTTAAAAATCTTTCATCTTTCAGTGCTCTTACTGACCAGGTGCTGTTTTGTTGACCTGGCCAGAAAGTCTTGAGCTGCTTTAATGGATATCATATTTTTCACTCCTGAGTTTTTTGAGTAAAAGAATGAGTGAATTTTTGGTGTAGAAGTTGGCATCTACCTTATGACAGGATACTTATGGACGCTCAAAGGGTCATGTTACTAATGAGTAGGAAGCCTCCATCTCTGCCCGGTGCTTTGGAAGGGTTTTTTATAACATGGTAAATACTTTGCTCATGGACATTTTATGGAAAGTTGCTCCTAAAATCATTTTGTCTTTCCTCCCTGGAGTTTCACTGCTCCCAAATCAGGTTTGCTTATTCATATTTGCTTAGAAAAACTGTTGATTGGCTAGCAAACTCTTTAAGTCCACGGTTCATATAGTTTTACACCTCCTGGTGCGTTATGCTTCAAATATGTCACTATTGGGGAGGAAAATTAACATAATAGAGAAAAATATATATATATATAAAGTCAAAGTTGTCCTTAATATCTCCTGATTTTATTGTCAGGTTAGAAGAGCCTTTCCCTGCTCCACGATTATAAAATTTAATCCTTTATCTTATTTTAATTTTAATTTTAGCATTTTTATATATAGTATGACCCTTTCCCCTAAGTGAATGATTGGCTAGTTTTCCTGTTACTATTTATTGAAATAATCCGTATATTCCTTACTATTTTTAAGTGCCACTTTCATAGACTACAGAATACTCAATCCTGTGTGGTAAACTCATGTCACAGTTCTCAAATCAATCAGTCTTTTTGTCATAAATTGCAAGTAGTTTTTTTTGTTGTTTTCTTTCTTTGGCTTTCATGATATAAACAGGACCATCATTTGTTATTTTTATGTTATTTTTCTGCCTTTAGGCATCGTAGTATAGACGAACTTTTTTTATACTGAGGTTATGTTAAAATATTTCCTAAATTTTGTGTATGGTTTGTTGCCCTTTTGATTACGAATTTTCAAAATATTGATCCAAATGGAATTCTTTCAGGTCAACTTTAGAACTGTTGTCAAGTTCCCCAGCATTAATATTCTTTGAAATTCCATTAGATAATGTAGATTAATTTGAGGGAGGATTTGGGGCTTTAATATGCCAGATCCATACGTCTTCCATGATTATCCTGTGTCTCTCCAATTATTACCTGTCTATGATAAGTGATTTCCTTATTAAATTATTATAAAGCCTGTTTTTCATTGATTTGCAGTATCTGAGTGGATAGTCTTACATAAGGGAATGATAGTTTTGTATTTGTCTTTCTTTATGTCTCAGATTTGTTTTTCTTGTCTTCTTGTAATTTGCTGGAACTCTAGAATCATGTTCAGTAGTAATAGTGTTAAGACTTTGATGTCTGCTTTCATGAGTGAGTTTGGGCTGTGGTTTTTTAGTGCTGTGTCTTTGTCTTGGGGTTTTTAATTATGCTGGTTTCATAAAGAAAATTTGAAAGCTTTCTATTTCTCATCTCTGGTTGGTTTATATGACATGGGAATTGGCCTTGTCTTGAAGGTAGTATATTAGGCCTCACCCCTAAAGCCATCTGAGTCCACAGCCATTTGGAGAATTAATCCTCTGACACTCTTTTTACATTTCTTCCATGTTTATTTGTCCATGTATTTCTTTTTTTAAAATGTCTGCAGGTCCTTGGCATTTTGACTCTGTTCCTGTGGATAGCTGCCTATTCTGAAGTTCCAGAAAGGATCCTATTCCCAAACAGGTGATTTACACACCCGAGAGTGTCTTGTTGCCTCTGAGAGGTTGGGCTAGTATCATCTCAGGGACTGGAGTTTTTTCTCTCTTTTCCTTTTTTGTTTTATTTTTAATTATTTTATTGAGGTCATGTTGGCTTATGACTGTGTAAATTTCAGGTGTATATTGTTATATATCAGTTTTTGTATAGACTGCATCATGTTCACCACCAATCATCTAGTTTCCATCCATCTGTATACATATGTGCCCCTTTACCCCTTTCACCCTCCCCTACCCGCTTCCCCTCTCGTAACCACCAATCTGTTCTCCTTATCTGTGTGTTTTTTTGTTATCTTCCACATACAAGTGAAATAATAACAGTATTTGTCTTTCTCTGTCTGACTTATTTTGCTTGGCATAATACCCTCATTGTCACAAATGGTATGGTTTTATCTTTTTTATGGCTGAGTAGTATTCCATTGTATATACACCACATCTTCTTTATCCATTTATCCATTGGTGGGCACTTGGGTTGCTTCCACCTCTTGGCTATAGTGAATAATGCTACAGTGAACATAAGGGTGCCTATATCTTTTTGAATTATTTCATGTTCTTTGGATAAATACCCATAGTGGGATAGCTGGATCATATGGTAGCTCTATTTTTAATTTTTTGAGAAATCTCCATACTGTTTGCCATAGTGGCTGCAACAGTTTGCATTCCCACCAGCAGTGTATGAGGGTTCCCTTTTCTCCACATCTTCTCCAACACTTACTTCTTGTCTTGTTAATTATAGCCATTCTGATGGGGATGAGGCGATAGCTCATTATAGTTTCGATTTGTATTTCTCTAATAGCAACTTTGAATGTCTTTTCATATGCCTGTTGGCCACCTGTGTATCTTCTTTGGAAAAATATCTGTTCTATCCTCTGTCTGTGTTTAAAACCAGTTTTACCTTGGTTTTGAAAATGTTATTTTCAACATGCTGTATCATTGTTGAGACCTGACTTGGTAGCAGACATCAAGGGATACGGTGATGGAAAAGTTCACCTCTGATCCCTCCACTAGAATTTACAGTTTACTGTGGGGGGATAGGCAAATTACCTCAAATACTCAGAAATGAATGTGATAAATGCTTGAGTCTCAGGAAGGATGCCAGAGGAAGTGGTGTTAGCAGGAGCCCGAGGCTGGGTTTTGGGACAGATGCTCTTTGGAAGGACGTGCACTGCTGAGGGAGGGTCCTGAGCATCCTGCAAACTCAGGCATGGCACAGCCTCTCTGGCCAGTGGAACTTCCCACTACAATGGAGATGCACTTCTGTCCAGTAGGGTGGCCACTGGCACTGGAAATGTGGCTAGTGTGACTGAGGAGCTGAATTGTAATTGTATTGAATTTTAATTTAAATAGCCATATTTTATACAGTAGCGCAGGTGCAGAGAAATTAATTGGTGAGGAGAAAATAAGAGCACTTGCGATCACATTACCCAGAGCTGAGCACCGTTAGCGTTTTTATGTGGTTTTCTATCTTGTACATGTTGTGTAATGTTGTAACAATTCTGTTAAGGGAAGAAATGAGCAGAAATGCCAGGATTGGCCCCCATTCCCCCATTCCATTTTTGCTAAGGGAAGCATTGGCATCGGAGCGCTGTGAGTACTTCCTACCTGCCGGGCATTGGGTAGTTAGGCCATTTAGGTACATTAGCTTATTTAAGCTTCTCAGTTCTAAAAGAGACGTAAGTCCATTGTTCCCCTTTTACAGATAAGGGGACAGACTCTGGGACATTGAATAAGTTGCCCTGGGTCACAGAACCGGTTAGTAGCAGAGCTAACTCCTCAAGCAGGTCAGTGTGGTGCCCAGAGGTCACGCTTGTAACTCCTGTGCTAGGCAAACTTTGTGTCCTGTGTAACGTGTCTGTTGGGCGGGGGGGATTGATGCGTCTCTTCCCCTCTTAGCCTGTTCACAAAGCATTGTTGATGCCCCTCATAGGGCAGCCCCACACTGCTGCCTGGTCCTCAACTTCTGGGACATGTGTATATCTCCTTACGATCTACAGGTCCCTGAGTACTGACTGTCACAGGCTGCTGCCGTCTCTCCTGTTGACTCATGTTTGGTTCCTCCAGTGAAAATTTTACTTAGAGAAATGCTGCCTCCAAAGTACTTGTCTGCCACCAAACCCAAGAAGTCTTGGGCCCCCCATCTGTATGAGCTAGACAGTGACTTGACTAAGGAGCCGGATGCCATCATAAGAGAAGGCACAACTGACTCTGAATTCTTTCATCAGAGGTTTCGGAATTTCTTCTACGTGGAATTTGTTGGGCCTCGGAAGACCCTGATCAAACTCCGAAACCTCTGCCTCGATTGGTTACAGCCGGAGACTCGCACCAAGGAGGAGATTGTCGAGATCTTGGTCCTTGAGCAGTACCTGACCATCCTTCCAGAAAAGATCAAGCCTTGGGTGCGAGCAAAAAAGCCAGAGAACTGCGAGAAGCTAGTTACTCTGCTGGAAAATTACACGGAGATGTATGAACCAGAAGGTGAGACTTTGTAAAAGGTGACAGAGGTCACTGGGGTGGCCATGAGCTCCCTAGGGTGTCAGCCTCAGCACTGCTAGTGCTCTAGGCTGGATTATCCTCTTCATGCGGGGGCTGTCCTGTCCTAGGACGTTCAGTGGCACCCCTGGCCTCTCTCTGCCCACACGATGCCACTTCCACCCCCCCTTCCCAGCTGTGACAACTAAACATCGCATTGCCAGATGTCTTCTGGGGAGATAAATCACCCCGGTTAAGAACTACCACCCCGAGGTGCGAGAGGGAAAGATGACACTTCAGTAAAAGGGGTTCGTTAGGAAGAGAATCTCTAAGTGCCTCACGCCCCTGCCCCAGGCCCCTTTTTGTGAAACCTAAGGGTGTGGTGCCCAGAAAGTTGACTTGGCTACTGGTGTTTGGAGGTGAGGTAGGAGCAGTCGCAGCCATGGTCCTCGCCCAGGAGTGAGGGGAAGCTGAGGAGGGAGAGGATCAGATCACTCCAACTTCTCTCAGAGGAGAGATTGTGGGTAGGGGGCAGGGATAGACACCACTGGGGGACTGTCACGAGAACACAGGCAAGAGATGATAAAGTGTTAAGTCGGTGTCTGGTGTCCTCTCAGACGACGACAACAGTGACGTCCACAGTGAAGACAACATGACCCGAAAGGTGGCAGAGTCCCCACCCCCACGCTCCATCTACTCCTACGGCAGTGAGTAACTGGCACTTGTGCCACCCTTGGGGCGCGTTTCCCCTCAGTGTGCCGCATGCATAGAGGCAGGTGGTCATGGAGACCTCCCTGGAGACAGCGCCACTTCTCCAGGGTGGCTGCTGCTGGTCAGAGGTCTAGGGGGGACGTAAATTAATTGGTGACGTAATAAGATGTCTTTATATCAAAGCAGACCAGTGAGTTGGAGTGGAATGCAATTTTTTTAAACGATGAGAGAAGATATTTAAAGTTATTTGAAATTTGCCGCAAGCTGTTTCAAGCTATGCCCACAGCCCCCAAGGAGAGGCACAGTTCATCACCCCTTTGCCTCTAAAGCTATTTTATTTGTTAAAGGTTCATCAGTGAACTTTTTCAAAAACAGCATTGGCTTTGGAGAGGGCGTGTGTTATGTTTCTTTGGAGTCAGGTAATGTGCTCACGAAGATTGGCCAGGGCAGGCCAGACAGTGGATGCTTTGAAGTCCATTGTGAATGTGGACGTGACCATGTAGAAACTGGGAAACCAGCAGAAGTGTCTGAAGGGGGAGCTGGCTTCTCAACTAAAGCTTTGGAGCTTGGTTTGTAGCAAGCCTCCAGAAACAATGTTCCAGGTTTAGGGTGACCGGAAGAGTCCTGATCACACTTGGGAATCTGCAGACCTCATTTTGGGATCCATTCATTTCCCTAAAGGAGGAGCAAGGATAGTGCTCCTTTCCAAAGGGGTGTGTGTGCACGTGAAGGGGGAACGTGTGGGTTAGAGCCCTTTGTTAATCCCTCGGATGTCTGCCTTTCTCAGGTGACCGGGACCGGGACTGGGACCAGGACTGGAACCGTGGCCGAGATCGGGACTGGGACTGGGACCGGGACCGGGACTGGGACCGAGACCGAGACCGAGTCTGGGAGCGGGACACCCGGGAGCGGGGGCGGGGGCTGAGGGCCAGAAGAAGAGACCTCGAGCCTCGAGACCGCTGGCCGTACACCAGGAATCCCAGAGGCAGTAAGTCGTCTGCTCTAACCTGCTCTGTGCTGCGTGTCAACTTTGCACTGGGCCTTCTTCCTTCATGATGCCTTTTCTCCTCCCAGGACTTCCTCAACGGGATCTTTCCCTTCCTTTGATGGAGAAAACAACTTTCATTACCGAGAGAGAGCACAAACGCAGGGACTCTGTGATGGAGTATGAGTCCAGATCCCAGGTATGCTTTGGTTTCCTCTCTTTCTGGAAAGGCTATCTTCCTTTCAGGGCAGAGATGCCTTTCTTTCCCAAGAGGCTGTGTTCATCTGTCCCCTAGAATCCCAACTGGGTTGTGGGGAGAGCCCCAGATACTTCCTGCAAGGAGCCCGGGCCTGTCCCCAGAGGTGACAAGTGGCCGGGGAGACTGCTGCCTATTTTCTGATTCATCCACACAGTCAGGGGAACTCTTTCCCACTCAGCATTTGTGTCATTTGGTAGGTTGGTCACATTGGCTGTTCCTACTGGGCCAGGGAAGCAGAACGATTCTGGAGCTCTTTCTGGCCCTCAGTAGAGAGCCAGGAAAGTTACAAATCCCCGGAGCAGACTGGCAAGAGAGAGCAAAGGCTCCGGAGCTGACAGGAGCTGGGTCTGAAGCCCAGCTCTGCCACCTGCTGGCTGTGTGGCCTCGGACCATTTACTTAACTAAGCTGAACCTCAGTTTCCTCATCTGTAAAATGGGTGTGGTGGTTGCCTCACCAGGGCTACTGTGCCGAGTGAGTGAGATTTGAATGTATATATGAAGTGCTTAACATGATGCCTGGTACATGGTAGGCACACCCTAAATGCCAACAGTTATGGCCATCATTTTAAGAGGCAGTATGTGCTAGGGAAATTGGTGAACGGAGAAAGGATGTGGGATTTGAGCTGACCCTTAAGGAGGAGGGTCACTTGTGACATGACAGTGTAGAGGAGGGCCACAGCATGCACAGGGCTTTGGAAGGAAGGAGGAGCCCAGTGCACCGAGTCTGCATCTCCCTTTACAATTAAGTATGTGCACGAGGTCAGGCCCTGGGGAGGACAGTGGTGACCAGGACAGTTAGAGTCCCTGCCCTGGAAGCTTTCAGCCTTATAACAGCGAAGGGCATCCAACAGTCACACAAATCTGTCTGTATACAGGTATTGTATGTGACTGCTGACTGTTCAAAGTGCTCTTAAGGAAAGATAGAGGGTTAACAAGAAATTGTCAGAGAGGTCTTGTTGGGATTTGAAAGGAAATGTCTTTAAGGCACTTAACACCTGATGCCTGAAAGGCAGGAGCATTGGCCAGGCAAAGGTTGGGATGAGGGGATCCTAGGCATTTGAGAGAGCCCAGGAAAAGGCCCTGGAGAAGGAGCTGAAGCCAGGCCAGACTGGCTACAACAAAAAGGGCAGGAGGTGTAAGGCTGCCTGGAAGCATAGCTGGGCCTGGGCGCAGTGTCCTGTAGCTGAACAGAGAGCTTGAGTCTGTTCCCCATACACCAGGATGTGTTAATAATCGTTCCTGCATTGGGATTTATAAGGTAGGGTCAGATGATGGAGGGCGTTGAATTCTGCCCTGAAAACTGTCATTTGTCCTCTGTCCAGGAGGCAAGCAAGGACTCCAGTTGTGTATGAGAAGGAGGGTTGGGTGGTGTCCAGATGTTGAAAGCAGAGATTCTGCAGCAGCAGTAACTGACTGGGGAGAGCATGTGGAATAAATTGGGCAGGGCCAAAGGTGACCCAGGTCCTCTAGCCTGAATGGGGGTTATGTCTTTGTTGTCACAGGGAAATACCCTAAGTTTGTGACACACTTAGTTTGTCACTAATTTTGGTTTCTTATTTGCTGAAACCAAATTGGCCACAATTTTAGGAATCCAGATAAAAATATAAATCGTAGAAACTTTCTTAAACTTGATTTTGAACAAGGAGCCTCTTTGGTCTGCATTTGCTGCCCGCGAAGGTGGTCAGCCATGATATTAGTGCTTTCTGAACACTGCCCTCTGAGCTGGTGACTGAGTTTTTATTGACCTGTGGAGAAATGAGAAATGCGAGTGTCCTTATTTTTGAGGTGTCAAAATACTGTTTTATGAAATGAAGATGATAGGACATTGGTAGTCAGATTTCTTCTTTGTTTAGCCCTTTAAATGCCCTTCCTTGGCACTGTAAAGAGTTGGCCCTGTGTCCGTAAGCCTGGAAGTCACTGATTCCTACTGACTCAGTATGGTAGAAATAGCAGCAGCAGAAGGTATAAATTACATTTTGGGGGTGTGCAAAACAGAAAATTCTCATCATCTTTTTGCATAATTGTTCGCATGTATAGGTCATGTTGTAGAAATGAAACTGTGCTAGCTCTGTTCTCCAGACTCCCATTCATTCAAGTGGAACTTGGTTGCAGCTGGTGCAAATTTAGATATCATTGTTGATTACAAGTACAAAGTGAACAACTGCTTTAGAGCTACCAATTTGCATTGATTAAGTGAATTGTAAATCAAAGCATCATTCTTTTTCCCATAGGAACAACATAGTTCAAAATTTAATGTACATTTATTTTACTCAGATTAGGCAAATAGAGAGAAAGATATGAAAAACACTCCTCCCCTTTTGCCATTGTCCTTGGGGTCTGTCAACGCTAGGGATGGTGACCCCTCTGACTCTCTCAGCCCAGCAAGTTCTTGACCTCATTTGAGTTCTGCCAGCCCTGAAGGTAGGAGCTCTGGTCTGCTCCCCCCTGAGCTCACACAGCAGCTGTGCTTCCCGCCGTCTTTGCTTCATTCTAATCCGCCAGAGCCACAGCCTCAGGAAGCACTGGTGCGCCCCTGAACTCAGTGGAGCTCTGGCTCTCCAGGAGGAGAGCAAGAGAAAGGATGTGGTTTAGCTTTATGGTGCGGTAGTTGTACCGATTTTGCAATGCTTCCTGAGCTTTTGTATCTTGTTTGTTGTCCTAGATTTTCTCAGCCCTAATTTAGAAAGAGTTTCATTTTTGAAACTCTGTTTAGTTTTAGTTACTGGTTTTGCTTTTTAATCACTGGACGTTGGCAGTTGCCTAAATGAGGCTTTCCTCTTAAATCCCAATTCCTGTGCCTATTTATCTCGCTCATTAGGAGATGCACTTAATTGTGCAAGCACTGTCTTTTTCTGCTACATTTCCACATGGCTATAATGTCCATGCCATTTTCCAGCAATGGAACTTTAGTAAATTTAATACTAAAATATCTTTACTTGATAGTGTCGTAATAATAATTTACATTTTCTTTACATAGCTTTTGTTAATATTTACACAACACATTACATTGCAGAAAATCCTCACCCACAATTTTGCAAGGCAGGCTGATGCCCTTCTCTCCATTTTACAGATGAAGAATGTGAGGCTCAGAAAGATTTCTGTTCTGAGGTTGCACAGCTTACAAATGGTGCAGTCCTCCTTTGATCCTAGAGTTTTCTCTGGCTCCAAAGCCTGTGGGCTTCCCACAGTGCCATCTCCCTCCTCAAGTCTGTCTCCAGGCCCATAGTACCTCAGACCACAAGTCCCTGAAGCCAGGGATGTTACAGTGCAGCAACAAGAAGAGGTCCTGTAAGATCCTGTGTAGAAGACTCCTGCAAAATGCAGGGAGTTTTAAATTCTTTTTAGGGAAGTATCCAGTAAAGCAGAACAGGCAGCTATAAAAATGAAGATACTGAGTGCTTAAAGTTACTCCTGGGTTATTTGGAACTTCCACACACCTAAAAGAGCCCACAGTGTAGCCATTTTGTGCAGTGGAGGTGTGCGTAGGACACGGACCAGGGAGAGAGGCTTCAGTCCCACTTCCTGACCAGAGGTCTGTGAAACGCATTTCCTTTTTGTTCCCGGCTCTGCCATGTGTGGTTGATATTTGGCCTATTGAAGTTTCCCCACCACCCCACCCCCCTCCCTGTTAAGGCTTACCCAGCACTTCAGGGCCCCCGCTAGGCCCTCTACAAAACCTCTGCTCACTAGTCCAGCTCACCCTGAACTGTCCTTCTGCTAAACCCACCTAGCACTAATTATCTGTACCCCACTTTATTGTTTATTGTTCTCTAATTGTTTCATGAGTCTTTTCTCTCCAACCAAATTATAAGCTGCATGAGGGCAAGGAATATGTGTCATACGTCTTTTGGATCTTCCTCAGAGTATAGCGCCAAGGTAGGTACAAAGTAGGTCCCTAGTAAAACTTGACTTGGATCACTCCGAGCCCCAAATGCTGTGAGCACTTTCTACACAGCTTTGTATGTGTAGCTCCCTTTTCGCCAGCGTTCTTCTCTCTTTGGATGCTGGTGGGAACAAACTCCATTGAGAGATCTGTGTTTGCTCTTTTAGGATGCAGTGTCCTACCAGGACGTTGTGGACCTTACTGAGGACAGGAAGCCTCAGAACCCAATTCAAGATAACATGGAGAACTACAGGAAGCTGCTCTCACTGGGTAAGCAGCTGCTTTTCAGTCACTCCAAATCCACTCATTAGAGCATTTTGTCACCTTATTCTTTTCAGGATATTAGAGTCTGTGTTAATATGTTTGTGCTTAAGGGTAACGAAAAGCCTTTGAAAGATTTAAGCAGAGTAGTAAATGATGAGATCTGTGTTTTTAAGAAATCACTCTGTCATTGGATGAAGAATATACTGTATGGAGTTGGGGAGAACAGGGAGATGGCGCTTGCCACAGAGTTGGTACTTTTTCAAGAGTGGTGACAGGGGAGATTTTTAAATACACATTTAGGATGGGATACTGAGTTCCAGTTGGGACTCCTAGAAGATGTCTAACTCAAGTCATAGTAGGCAGTTGGCTATGCAGGTTTGGCACTGGGGGGAGAGAGCTGTACGAGAGTATTGTGTAAGGCGGTGGAGCCTTGAGGAGCTTTGGTGTTTGGAGAACAGGTGGAGAAAGCAGTCAATAGATAGGAGGAAAACCATGGAAGCCAGTAAAAAAGAGGATGTCAAGATTTAACAGGTGGTTATGAGAAGGTGAAGACCCAATAGGATGCCCTGAATTTAGGGACATGTGGAGGTTGTCATACAAATTTCCAAGTACCGTCAGGAGAATTAATTAAAATTCAGACTAGAATGGACTAAGGAATGAATACTAAGGAAATAAGATTGTAAATAGAAGACATCCAAAGAGTTAGATGTGGGCTTCTTCATATTTAGTGGCTGAGAGAAGGACATCAATTTATGGTGATAATTCCTGGTCCCCAACTGGAGTATGAGCTGAGCTGTTGTACTATTCTTGTGAACAGGGGTTCAGCTTGCCGAAGACGATGGCCACTCCCACATGACACAAGGGCATTCGTCGAGGTCAAAGAGAAATGCCTACCCAAGCACCAGTCGAGGTAGGCACTAGGCAAATCATGTGTAGTGGCCACTTTAATAAATGCATTGGGAGCTAGGTATACATATTGACAAACCTTTTATATTTTACATTCACACCACCATCACAGAAGTCCCACTGTTATTTTGCACAGGTATGGGGACCAGGGAGTATTTATATTTGGGGTTTCTTTTCAGGTCTGAAAACTATGCCTGAAACCAAAAAGTCAACTCATCGTCGCGGAATTTGTGAAGATGAATCTTCCCATGGGGTGATAATGGAAAAGTTCATCAAGGATGTTTCGCGCAACTCCAAATCAGGAAGGGCGAGGGAATCTAATGATCGGTCACAGAGATTCCCCAGAAGGCCAGACAATGGTTGGAAAGAAGTTTCATTCAACAAGAGGGAATCAGTGATTCAGGAGAGGGGCTATGAAGGGAATGCTTTTGGGGGAGGCTTTAATTTTAACTCACACCTTGTTTCCAGAAAGAGAGTTCTTGAAAGAAAAAGGCGCTATCATTTTGACACAGATGGGCAGGGCTCAATTCATGATCAGAAGGGCTATCCAAGGAAGAGACCCTTTGAATGTAATGATATGAGAAAAGCCATGAGCATGAGCAGTCTTAGCTCCCCCTCTTTCACTGAATCGCAGCCGCTTGATTTTGGGGTAATGCCCTATGTGTGTGATGAGTGTGGGAGGCCTTTCAGTGTGATTTCTGAATTTGTCGAACATCAGATCATGCACACTAGAGAGAATCTCTATGAGTATGGTGAATCCTTTATTCATAGCGTGGCTGTCAGTGAGGTTCAGAAAAGTCAGGCTGGAGGGAAACGCTTTGAATGTAAGGAGTGTGGGGAAACCTTCAATAAGAGTGCCGCTCTTGCTGAACATCGGAAAATTCATGCTAGAGAGTATTTCTCAGAATGTAAGGATGAGGAGTATGAGGAGCCCTTCATGCCTAGCCCGACCTTTAGTGAGCTTCAGAAAATATATGGAAAAGATAAATTCTATGAATGTAAGGTGTGTAAGGAAACCTTCCTTCATAGTTCTGCCCTGATTGACCACCAGAAAATCCATGGTAGAAACGACAAAGATAATGATCGTGGGGAGGCCTTTAAACTCAGCCCAACCCTTAGTGAGCTTCAGAAAATGTATGGTAAAGAGAAAATGTACGAATGTAAGGTGTGTGGGGAGACCTTCCGCCACAGCTCATCCCTGAAAGAACATCAGAAGATCCATACTAGAGGGAACCTATTTGAAAAGAAGGGTAAAGTGTGTGAGGAAACCTTTATTCCTGGTCAGTCCCTTAAAAGGCGTCAGAAAACTTACTCAAAAGAGAAGTTCTATGACTTTAAAGATGGTGGAGATGCCTTTAGGAAAAGCTCAGACCTCAATGTGCATCAGAAAATTCATTCTCGAAAGCACCTCTATGAAGGCAGGGGGTATGAGAAGTCTGTCTTTCATGGTATGTCCTTCACTGAATCTCAGAAGAGTCATACTATAACAAGACCACCTGAAAATGAGGAAGACGAGAAGGCGTTCACCATTAGCTCTAACCCTGATGACAACCAGACATTTCCCATTAAAGACAATGTCTCTGAGGGGAAACCATATGAGAGATCTGTTATCCATAGCTTAGCCTCTGCTGAAGCTCAGAAAAGTCACAGTGCTGCAGGGCCCAATAAATTGAAAGTGATTGCAGAGTCTGTCATTCAGAGCTCAAATGTTACCGAACATCAGAAAGTCTATGCTGGAGAGAATACCTCCGACAGAAAGAAATATGAGAGATCTGTTATCCATAGCTTAGCCACTTTCAGACCTCCCAAAAGTTGCGACGGAAATGAACTCATTGAATGTAATGAGAAGGCAGAATCCTCCATTTATGTCTCAGACCTTCATGATAAGCAACAAAAAACTCCTGCCAGACAGAACCCTTATGAAGGGGATAAGAATAACAGCTACAAGGACTCTGTCATACACAGTATGTCCCATACCAAACCTCAGAAGAGTCTTACTGGAGAGGAATCCAGTGAATTTAAGAAGGATGGCGAATCATCTGTTGTCAACTCAAATGTCCGCGAACATCAGAAGGCTCGTGCTAAGAAGAAAAACATTGAGCATAGGAACTATGAGACCTCTGTAATTCACTCCCTAAGTTTTGGTGAAAATCAAACATTTCGCCCTAGAGAGAAATTCTATGAGTGTCCGGTGTGTGGAGAGTCCTTTGTTCGTAACTCTGACCTCACTGAGCATCAGAAGATTCATGATAGAAAGAAGCCATCTGGAAGTAAAAACTATGAACGATCTGTTATTCGTAGTTTAGCCTCTACTGACCCTCAGACGAGTTATGCTGAACAGCCAGCGCAGACAAGTTATGCTGAACAGCCAGCACAGATGAATCCTGCCGAACAGCCATCAGAGACAAGTTATGCTGAACAGCAAGTGCGCAAGAAATGTAAGGAGTGTGGGCAGTCCTTTGCTACCACTGAAGAACTCCGTGCACATCAGAAAATCTATGCCCGAGAGGAGTTCCATGGTGGTAACCTGTTTGGAGGATCTGTCATTCAGGGTGTAGGCCTTGATGGGCCTCAGCAGGGAGAGCCTCAGCAGGACAAACCAGATGAGCAGGATGAGCTGGATGAGCAAGATGAGTCTGAAGACACAATCTATGGATGTAAGGATTGTGGGCTGGGCTTCGCAGATCGCGCAGACCTTAAGGACCATCAGAAAGTTCATGGCAGAGAGTACCTCATCGACAGTTGTGAGTACACGCATTCTGTAATTCACACCCATTCTGTCAGCGAATATCAGAAAGATTCCATTGGAGACCAGCTCTTTGAATGCCCGGCATGTGGGGAATCTTTTGTTCATAGCTCATTCCTTTTTGAGCATCAGAAAATCCATGAGCAAGATCAATTTTTTGGACATAGGAGGTATGATGAGCCTTTTATGCAACCCTTGATCATTAACCCACGCAGGCCTCGTGCCTCACAGAAGAATCCTCCTACAGGGACATCCCTTCAATGCTGTGTGTGTGGACGAGACTTCATTCATGGCTCTGTCCTTAACGAACATATGAGAATTCATACTGGAGAGGATTTACCAGAGCAGGGCCAGAGAAATGAAGAGGCTGTCAGTCCAGGCTTAGCCCTCACTGAGTTTCAGAGAAGTCAAACCGAAGAGAAACACTATGAATGTAAAACATGTGGAGAATCCTTCCTCAATCAGTCAGACCTTAGGGATCACATGAGAATTCATGAGAAAGATGAGCCCTATGATTATGGGGTCACCTTTCTTCACACATCATTTATTGCTGAGCCCCCCAAAAGAGATTCACCATTCTATGAGTGCAAGGATTGTGGGAAGTCCTTTATTCATAGCACAGTTCTCACTAAACATCAGAAGCTTCATCTTGAAGAAGAAGAAGCAGCAGCAGCAGCCCAGGAAGTTGAAGCCAATGTCCTGGTTCCAAGAGAAGTTCTGAGGATCCAGGGGTCAAATGTAGAAGCAGCTGAGCCAGAGGTGGAGGCTGCTGAGCCTGAGGTAGAGGCCGCCGAGCCCAATGTGGAGGCTGCTGAGCCCAATGGAGAAGCTGAAGGGCCGGACGGGGAGGCTGCAGAGCCGAATGGGGAGGCCGAACAGCCCAATGGAGAGGCCGAACAGCCCAACGTGGATGCTGATGAACCGGATGGTGCAGGGATAGAAGACCCAGAAGAAAGAGCTGAAGAGCCAGAGGGAGACGCCGATGAGCCAGATGGGGCAGGGATCGAAGACCCAGAAGAAGAAGGTGAAGATCAAGAGATTCAGGTTCAAGAACCATACTATGACTGCGGGGAATGTGGAGAAACCTTTGCTTCCACTTCAGCCTACGGCGAGCACCTGAAAACCCATGCCAGAGTGATAATATTTGAGCCTGGAAATGTCTATGGGGAAAGCTCACACTACACTGAACATGCCAGCACCAGCACTAGTGACAACGACAGGGCTGATGACAAGTACTTCAAATGTGATGTCTGCGGGCAACTCTTCAATGATCGCCTGTCCCTTGCTAGGCACCAGAATACCCATACCGGCTGAGAACACAAGTGTAAAGTTTAGAAAACCTTCACTTAGAACTTGACCCTTACTAAACCACAGAGAATTCGAACCACCTCATAATAATGTCAAAAGGAAACATACCTTGGCGTGTCTACACCTGACTTTTAACATCAGACAACTCAAACTGAAAAGAAACCGAAGGTGGAGATTCCTTCTGTCTTAGCTCTCCCCCATCAAACATCTAGTGTGCATGTGGGAAAGCCATAGCACGTCTTACCTTCCCTTTGAGTAATCACACTGAGGGAAAACCTTCGTGGTTTTCAACACTACAGAAATTGCCCCAATCAACTCCTGTAGCCTATATATAATGTTTCCTGAGACGTATATAAAATAGCAAATCTTAGCAGTACAGTAATCACGTATATTTTGATTTAATATGATACATAGTTACAGTTTACTGTGCAGAAGTACCTTACCTGGTACTCTTTGATTTTTTTTTTTGGAGGAGGAGGAAGAGAGCAACAAATTAGAATATATTTGTAAGTATCTTAGATCCTGAGAAAGATTTATTGTGCGTTATTTGAACCCCATCAGTATCTTTTTAAGTAATTGACTGTGTGTTGTTCCTTACTCTTAAATATTCCTGTCCAGGTGTAGGCATGAAAGATAAAATGTTGATTACTCTTTGCTGTTTGAAAAGAGAAGTACTTTGAGCTTCCTTTTCAGCCCTTTTGTCTACACCAACACTTTGGAACCTAATGCTGTGTAAGCCTTTACATGTGGATTGGCCTTTTGTGACCCAAATTGATCAGTTGCCACATTGTACCTTGCGGTGATTCTCATGCAAAAATATTAACAAGTTTTGCTTTTTTTTTTTAACCAACTTGATGTGTTCAACAGTGAATTCACAAAAGCCGAAGCTTTTCCCTGTAAATCTTACGTCTTTGCCTTTAAAGAGTGGGCTGCAACCATCACTAGATCACAGTAGTGCCTCATAAAGGTTGAGAACCCCGGGGAGAGGCTCTCGGGTTGTAAATATGGCTGCAGGCTGACGACTTTCATCACTTGCTTTATGCGCTTCCTGCCTTAAGTGACAAGTAGAACGTGGCTTTGATAGTATGTACTGCCACAAGTCAGTTTGCGTCCTGGGTGCCCAGGAGCTAGTTTCCCTAGAGCTTTCTGTCGCTCAGCTGAATTCTCGTGTTTACCTCTCTGACCCTCAACCCCATGTCTAACTTGCATTTAAAAAGTTTTTTTTAAAAAAAGCTTTCTTTACAGTCAACCCAAGCTTAACATGGACTCAGGTTCCCCAGCAGCCTTAATTTGTTTTGTTACTGTCCGTTCCTTCCCCTCTGAGCCCTCCTAAGTACTTCTGAGCTATCCATTAGAGTGCTGTGTCTGTCTGATTTCCTCGGGTTTCTACTTACTCACAAAGTGGCCTCATAGCTTGAGGTTTCCTGTGTCCTGTTCTGTGCACCACCTGTGTTCCTTTTGCTTCCCCTCCCAAATTTTTTGGCTTTGAGTTGGCTGGAAAAAAATATATAAAAATAAAAAAAATTTTAAAAACAAATCTGTAGATTAAGTGAGCAGAGATAAGAGCAGTTAATTTGAGCAAGCAAAATTAAAATCCCTGGAATGTGTCTAAATCTCACTCTCCTGGATCCGCACAGTTAGGGCTCGGGGAGCGTGTGTCAGACTGCAGGGAATGCCAAAGTCGAGCGAGGCTGTATGGCTGAGAGTGAGGCAGAAATGAGTAAGCCAAAGAAGGGAGTCCTAATCCGTCACCAGCCCAAGGAGGGTGAGGAAGCAGACAGAAGGCGACATCGGAAGCAGGGATTGGAAGGCCAGGCTGGTGAGAAGGAATCAATTGAGCAGCATGTTCTGGGCAGTTTAGAAGGGGCCTTTTTGATGGCATGGTGTAGATGAGGGCCAGCTGCATAGAAAGACCTGAGGTTGGGACAGACATCTGGGAAACAGGAGCAGTGGGGCCCCACATCAGACCAGGGTTCTTGAGATGGGAGCCCGTGTTGACGTCGTTGGGGTGAACTTGGGTTCATCACTGTTGGTGGTATTAGTTGGTGGAACCTTTTCAGAAAGTAGCTTGCCAAATGCCAGGGTGTCTGTTCCAACCTTAGGTTAGTGAAAAATCAGGAACAACTTAAATCCCAAACAATAGGAGAAAGATAAGTGAACGTATTGTGGACTCATGCAGCTGTTTAAAAATGATAATCATGAAGAGTTATGTAGCAACGTGGAAATATATTTACAGAATATTAAGTGGAAAAAGCAGGACACAGAATTATATTTATACTACAATTATAACTGTTTAAAAATGTATGCTTATAGTCAAAAGCTGTTGTGTTGTTGTTGTAGGCTTATAGTTGAGCGTTATTTTCTTAAATTCCTTGGATGTTCTTTATGGTAGTGTTACTAAAAAGTTTATAATCACGTTTCCATTGTGAACATAATTCGAACTCATTAGCAGACATGTGGAAAATACAGAAAAGTGGAGGAAAAAAATCCATGTTCCCACCATCCAAAGACAGATATACTGTTCAATATGTTGTTTATTCTTGTTTCTGTGCACAGGTTTATGATTATAACTATGTCAAAATGTGTATTCAGAATAGCTGTTATGTTACCTTTGTGAAATTATGATTAAACGCTTTCATCTTAATGTTTTCAGATGCTCCTTATAATAGTGTTCTGGTAACAAAGTTTATTATGTTTGTTTCTATTACAAGCATAATATGTACCCAGAAGAAAAATTGGAAAATACAGTAAATTAAAAAAGAAAAAAAAGTTACCCATATTCCCAACACCCAACAACTACTGTTAACATCTTGATCGATTTCCTCCGTCTTGTTTTAGTGCACAAGCTTGTGATTATAACAGTGTTAAATATGTATGCATAAAGTCTAAAATGAAAAAAAAATGGAAAATAATTAAAATAGTGTTGTCATTGTGGGATTATGGTTAAATATTTTGTCTCAAATTCCCTGAATGATCTTTGGTGTTTTGGTATTAAATCTTATGTATGTATTTTTCCATTACAACTATAATACATACTCATAGCAAACTTTGGAAATTCAGTAAGGTAGAAGAAAAGAAATTCACCCATATTCCCAACACCCAACAACAACTGCTGTTAACATCTCGATCTGTGCACCAGTCTGTGTTATGAGGGCGTTAATGATAAGTATGCATAGAGTCAAAGATGGGAAGGAATGTGGAAAACAAGAAATAGTTGTGTGGTTGTTGTGGGATTATGGTTAAATATTTTGTCTCGGTTTCCTTGAATGGTCTGCATCATAGTGTTTTGGTAATCCACCTTTATTACATATATTTCCATTATAAACACAGTACGTGTTCATTATAGAAACTTTGAAGTTGCAGAAGCATAGAAGAGAAACTCGCCCATATTTTCATCATCCAGAGACTGTGGTTAACATCTTGATATGTTTTCTTCATCTTGTTTCTGTGCACAGGTTTTTGGTTTGTAATATGGTTGTGGTCGTTCTATCTATCTGTAATAGTGTCAACAATAAAAATAAAGTTAAAAATAAGATATTTCTCTTCTTTTGTCCATTTTAAGTGTGTGGGGTTGTTAAATACAGTTTTTTGTTAAAATTATAAATCCAAACACTTAAGCCTTTAAGTTTGCCTTAGAAATCTTATTCCATTTTTATGTATTGCATATTTTAACAATTACTTTTAAGAGGTCTTTTAATACTACATGATTCCACATTTTTAACTGTACTTATGAAATTAAAATATATTCCAATAGTGTTTTTAAACTTGATATTAGCCACATGTATATTTCAGTTACTTGAGTCGGCATTTTTAATTTTAATCTCATTTAAATATGAGATTCTGGGGCCGGCCCTGTGGCCGAGTGGTTAAGTTCACGCGCTCCACTTCCACAGCCCAGGGTTTTACCAGTTCGGATCCTGGGCATGGACATGGCACCACTTGTCAAGCCGTGCTGAGGCAGCGTCCCATATGCCACAACTAGAAGGACCCACAACTAAAAATACACAACTGTGTACTGGGGGGCTTTGGGGAGAAAAAGGAAAAATTAAATCCTTAAATATGAGATTCTCCCAAACAAAAAAGCACAAACAAGGATGATCCCTTAACATAATGTTAATACTATGGTTTAGAGTCTCTTAACTCTTAACTCTCCCTCAAGGTTCAAAGGTGCTTCTCATGAGAGTAATTTCCCTTGTTTTAATCTAACTTCACCCCCAGGAACATCTCAGGCAGTTTGGCAGATTGTCATTCTAGATCAATTGGGAGATAATTTTTAAACATGCTTGTAATTCCATCATGTCCATAGATTTCGGCCAGGTTGCTGACTGGATCTCAGTTGGCTACCGTTGAAGGTTGCAGGTACCCAGTTTGGGATTGCTGTGTCCCTGACTCCATGGCACAAAGGAGATGATCACATACTTGACACCCTTCTAATCCTCTGCACGTCACTGAAGTGATTGGATTCTACTCTTATGATAAAAAATGTCCTCATCATTTTGATTCTTACTACTCTGGAACTTGACAGAGTGGCAGAGTGCTGCATTCTTTCAAATTCTTAGAACTTTATATTAAAACGAAAGCCCGTTGAATTACAGTTCTCTCTTGTGGCATCTCTTTGCATGGCTTTGATGGTTTTTCTGTGATCAAGGGGCATCAGGTAGGTCAGAGTAAGAGAGTCAGTTCTTTAAGGTTGATTTCTTGAAGAGTATATTATGAAAGGAAGTAGAGGAAGGGAATGAAGTGAGGGTCATTTGGTGTTGCCTGACCAGCACTTAGACTCTTGGAGAATTCCTTCCTCCACCCACACCTCAGTTGTAGGGGCGACTGTGCCCCTACCACCGTGTTTAGTCCATGAGATCTGACCCCTCCCCAGCGTCAGCTGACATGCTCACGGGTTCCCAGGGTCCAGTCAGACTTAGATTAAGGCCTTCCTGGATGGTCATATAGGTTGGGGCTGGATGTGCTGATGAACAGACAGACCCACAGTAAGGCCACATGACCACAGGGAAGCTTGGTTCCTGGTGCCTCACCCACCCCAGTGCCTGTGGATCCTAGCTGAACTGCCTACCCTTGGGGCCCTAACAACTCCTGCATCGTTAAAATAACCCCCCTTCCACATGAGCTGGCCTTGTTATTGGTGTGGTTTTTGCTCTTTTCACCAGCACCAAATCCCTTCCACTTTTTGGGGACCACTCATTTCTTGGGGGAAAGCCACAGTACCCTGCCCTTCCCCAACCAAAGGCTGAGCCTGCTGCCAGTCGGGCTCCCCAAGAAGGAGGACACACAGAAGTCATTCCAGTGGCAGTGCTGACCATTATTAGTTCCTGCTACAGAGATAGCCATAGTGTTCAGGTAACTGTCCTTCGGGAGGCTTGATTGTTGAGTTCTCCCTTTGATTCTCTGAGTTACCCAGTGTCCTTCCAATCTATTCCTTATTTGCTTTACTTGGCCAGAGTTTGTTATTTGCAACCAAAAAGAGCCATAACTGATACAGAAATTGATACCAGGGAATGAGTTGGAGATAAACCCTGAGAGAAATGTGGGATACTTTGAATTCAATATTGGGCCTTGGGATGGGAAACTAGAAGACCAAGGCATGTGGCAATAAAATACCTACTTATTGCTATGGTCAGTCATCGGAGTCATCTGTTTCCTGGGGCGAAGCTGCTGTTTCCTTGACAGCTGCTGGCATAGACAAATCCAAAGACTGAAGAATGTCAAGACTGGTGGTCCAGTAGGGTTTTCACAAACACCTTGATCCTGAAGGTCACTGACTTATCACTTAAATCCATAGTCTTGCCTTCTTCCTAATATGCACAGTTTAGGCAGCCCTAGGGAAACAGGAACCTAGTGATCAGAGTGGTGGTATCTAGGAGACTTGGGAAGATTGAGATGACTCTGAAGCTCCAGACCCTTTGAAATACTCCTTATTTTACCACTTCATTCCCACACAAGGGCAAGTTGAAGGGGCTGCCTGGGGTGGGGGTGAGGGGGCAGCAGTTGAAAGATATCTCCATGGCAATGGGAGGAAGCTGGGTATTGAAAAGGGGGCCACTTCTCATAGGAAGCGTGCCTGGTGTAATCAGATCCTGGGGGGAGTTCTGACACAGATTCTTGGCTGTGATGTCCCCAAAGTGACTTATATAACAAAGTAAGCCAAAGTCTAGGTCTGAAAGTGTTAGACTAGGGCCACTATACTAGAGTCACAACCTCCTGAATCAGTTTATAGAGAGGCCACTTAAAGGAGAGTCCAGGGACCCTTGAGGAAGGACTGTGCTATATATAACACTCCTGCCTTCCACCTAGCCTGCTGAAAAGGGCCCTTCAGCTTTTTACATAAACAATCCATTTGTTGACAAACAAACCTTACAAGGACTAGTGGATGTTGCATCTAAAAAACACATTCTTGGGGACTGTAACATTGCAAGGTGAAGAGCAATTATGATGTCATGCTGGCTGCAGGCAAGCCAACTCCTGAGAACTGGGCTATGCATCTCTTAGTTAGACCTTCCATATTTTTCACTTGGTTTAAGTCATTCCTACCCTGGGAAGGCATGAGTGACAAAGAAGCCAGAACTTGTACTATATCCACCCCCAACACCAGCCAGACGTCTGGGGCAGGTGATCACACCGAGCCCCTTGCATCATAGGGCAATGTTTTATCCTCAGTGGAACAGAGACTTGTTCTGGATTTAGATTTTTCCTTCCCTGCCCACTAGTCTCTTCTCAACATCTGTGGGCTTACTGGATGCTTCGCATAGCACTTATGTACCACATGTAGCAGTTATCAATCACAATAATGCTGCATAACAAGTAAACACAACCCTCAATGACACACAATATGCGTTTATTTCTCACGCATCTAGGGTCAACTCAGGATTAGCTAGGTGGCTCTGCTTACCTTGAGTGGGCTCATTCAGATCCCTGGGGATTGGTTGGCTGTCAGCTAATGTTGGCTAGTTATAGCTAGGGGTGGGAGGCTCTCATCTGCATCTCTCATCCTCCTGAGACTAGTGGACCACCTCCTTATGGTGATGGCAGAAGTGCAAGAGAACAAGTGAAAATACACAAGGCCTCTTGAGGCCTAGACTTGGAACTGGTATACTGTCACTTTCACCTCATTCTATTGGCCAAAGCAAGTCACCTGGGGTGGGGAATATACTCCACCTTTAGCAGAGGAATTCTAAAGCCACATGACAAAGGGTATAGATACAGGCAGGAGTGAAGAATTGGGGGCATTAGTGCAATCACTATACCACAGTAAAGGACAATACATTGCTGGTAACCAAGGAATTCTCTTCCCACTGACATATCCCACCCCTACCCCCAATAATTTCTATAAAACAGTGATATATCCTAAGAAAAACTCAGCTGTGGTCTTCAATGAGAGATATCACCTTCTGACATTGGAAAGCTGTTTTGCCAGATGTGATATATGCCCCAAACCTACAATGTGTCCATGGTTGGAACACAAAACTCCAGGAGCAAAGAATTGAAACAGAGGTGTACTTCTTTCCATTATATTGAATTACCTGCTCTGAAAATTCTAGCTTTCTATTCCTGCCACCAGGAACTCTGTTGATTTAGAAGTTTTACCACCCAAGGCAATTTTTCCAGCAGGAGATACAATAGTTCCGTAGAACTGGATGCTGAGACTGTCCTCTAGCTTTCTGGTGTTCCTCTTACCACTAGACAAATAGGCAAAAAGAGGATGATGGTGATAACTGAGGTTGGCCGGTTACTGCTTATTTTGGTTATGTCTTGTCATGTAACAATTCCAAAGCTTAATGACTTAAAATAGCAACCAACAGTCAGGTATTTGCTCACACTTCTGCAGTCTGGGTTGGGTCCAGATGGGATGTTCTGCTGTCTTGCCCAGGGTCATGCATGCAGTTACAGTCATGTATCTGGAGGCTCAACTGGGGCTCCCTGAGGAGTTGGTCTCTATCTGCATCAAATCGAGAATTGCTGGACAGTGAAGATCTCTCGCAGTCAAAACCAGCCCATGAGGACTGGGAAAGGTAGCTGCTTCCTCAAATGCACAGACAACAAAGCAAACCTACAGGGGAACGTGAATAATCAAGAAAACACAACACAATCAAAGGAAAGAAACAAATCTCCAGTAACCAACCTGAAAGAAATGGAAACCTATGAATTGTCTAAGAAGAATTCAAAATAATCATCTTTGAAAAGCTCAGTGAGTTACAAGAGAACATGGATAGACAACTAAATGAAATTAGGAGAATGATACATGGACAAAATGAGAATATCAACAAAGAGGAACAATTTAAAAAGAAGAAGAAGAAGAGAAGGAGAGGGAGGAGGAGGGGGGAGAGGAAGAGACAAGAAGGGGAAGGAGGAGGGGGCGGAGGAGGACACTACAAGAAAAGGAAACTGAAGGTCAATATCCCTGATGAACAGAGATGCAAAAATCCTCAAGAAAATGCTAGCAAACTGAATTCAACAGCACAGTAAAAAGATCATACACGATCAAGTGGGATTTATCCCTGAGTTGCACGGATAGTTCAACCTCAACATAATAAAGGCCATTTATGACAAGCCCCCAGCTTACCACATATTCAACAGTGAAAGGCTAAAAGCTTTCCCTCTAAGGTCAGAAACAAGACAAGGATGCCCACTCTCGCTACTTTTGTTCAACATTTTGGAAGTCGTAGATAGAGCAATCAGGCAAAAAAAGAAAGAAAAGGAATCCAAATTGGAAAGGAAGAAGTAAAAGTCCTTTTTGCCACGGAACGTAACATATTCATAGGTTCTGGGGATTAGGGTGTGGACACCTTTGGGGAGCCATTATTCTACACCCACTCCCTTAATTTGGAAAAGAGGAAAGGGACGGGATCTTGCCTGCTTTGTTTTCTGGAATGAGAGGGGGAGGTGCTGTCCTTCTGGATGGGTCTCCTAAGGCCAAGTGTTGCCTAGACCAGTGCTTGACAGCATCCACCTTCAAACCAAGCTGAGTCTGGGTTTGAATCCCTGCTTCCAATTTCCTAACTGCTCCTAACAGCTCTGAGTTTTCATTTCCCGCAAAAGAGAGGTGATAATAATATCTATCCGGGACCAACTGCATAATTTTGGTTGCCCAGTGCAAAATTAAAATGTGGGATCCCATGTTCAGAAATTATTAAGAATTTCAGACATGTATAGCAGAACATCAAACCTACCTAGCAATATATCCCCACACCCAGGAAGGAAGTGTTCTGGGTCTTGGGCATGGTGGGGGGTGGGGCTGGTGACTCAGTGACTCCAGAGCTCAGGTTCTCCTCTGTCCCCACCCTCTCAAACCGTTGGGGGCAGGGAGTCCCAGTGGTCTGCAGCTACCATCTAATCGACCTGTGAGAGAGGGAACAGAGGTCCCTCCCCGCCCCCACTCTGGGCAGTGTCCCCTTGGGTGAGAGGCACAGACCTCTCCAGGCAGTGACCTGGCCTGGACCTGAAGGGATGCCTGCCTCCACCCAGCCGCCTGGATCTAGGGGAGGGGCCTTCCCAGACTGAACCCCCAAAAGGCCTCCTAGGCTTATCTTTTCCCTGCCCTGGGCTCCAGCCACTGTCTTCCTTGCTATTCAAACACATCACACATGTCCCCATCTCCGGGCCTTTGTACTTGCCTGTTCCCCCTGCCCAAAACACATCCCTTCCAGATATCAATATGTCTTCTTTGTTGGGCTCCTTCAGAGCTTTGCTCAAATGTCATCTTTTTAGGAATACTTCCCTTGGGCATCCTGAAATTGCAGCCCTTCCCAAACACACCCCCTACCCGACCGCATACGTCCTGTTTGATATTTCTCCATAGTAATACTTTCTACCACCTGATTCACTACTTACCTCACTTATTTTTTGTTGTCTCTCTTTTGCATTAGCAAGGAAAGGCCACGAGGTCGGGGATTTATATCTGTTTGGTTCCCTGCTGTATTCTCAGCACCTATGTTGGTGTCTCACATATGTAGTAGGTACTCAGTAAATGTTAGTTAAATGAGCACTCGGGTACTTGGGCAGAATCCAGACTTCCTGGAATTGGATCCCAGCTTTGCCACTGGCCAACTCTATTGCCTTGGACACATATTTTGAACCTCCTGGCCTCGGTTTCCTAGTTTGTAGAATGGGGTTGTTTTTGTGGCTCAAGGAAGGAATGCATGTAGCCTGGCTACTCTTCCATAAATGGTAGTTATTTTTGCTGTTATTACCACAGCTACACCTCTAGACACCCACTGTGTTAATTTCCTTTTTGTTTGTTTGTTCATTTCCAGCTTTACAGAGAGATAATTGACAAATAAAAATTGTATATATTTAACGTGTACAACATTATGTTTTAATATATATATACACGTTGTGAAACGATTACCACAATCAAGATAAATAACATATCCATCACTTCACATGGTTACCATTATTTTTGTAGTGAGAACGCTTAAGATCTACTCTCTTAGCAAATTTCAAGTATATAGTACAGTATTATTAACTATAGACACCATGCTGTACATTAGAACTCCATAATTTATTCATCCTGCATAACTGAAAATTTGTATCCTCTGGCCAACATCCCCTCATGTCCCATACCTCCCAGCCACTGGTGACCACCATTCTACTTTCTGCTTCTGAGTTCAACTTTCTTAGATTCCACATATAAGTGAGATCATGTAGTATTTCTCTCCACACTGTTTTCTATAGTGGCTGTATCAATTTACATTCCCACCAACAGTGTAAAAGGGTTCCCTTTTCTCCACATCCTCGCCAACACTTATCTTTTGTCTTTTTGATAATACACATTTTAACAGGTATGAGATGATATCTCATTGTGGTTTTGATTTGCATTTCCCTAATAATTAGTGATGTCAAACATCTTTTCATATACCTGTTGGCCATTTGTTTGTTTTCTTTAGAGGAATGTCTATTTGGATCCTCTGCCCATTTTTTAATTGGGTTGTTTATTTTTTTGCCATTGAGTTCTATAAGTTACTTATATATTTTGGATATTAACCCCTTATCAGATGTATAGTTTGCAAATATTTTCTCCCATTGCACAGGTTCTCTTAGCTCTTCCTATTGTTTCCTTTGCTATGTGGCTTTTTAATTTGATGCAATCCCCCTTGTCTATTTTTGCTTTTGTCGCTTGTACTTCTGGTGTCACATCCAAAAGACCATTGCCAAGACCAATGTCAAAGAGCTTTTCCCTTATGTTTTCCTCCAGTGATTTTATGGTTTCAGGTCTTATGTTTAAGTCTTTAGTCCATTTTGAATTGATTTTTGTATATGGTGTGAGAGAAGGGTCCAATTTTATTCTTTTGCATTTGGACATCCAGTTATTCCAGCATCATTTATTTTTTAAACATTTGTTTATTTTTAAGAATTATTTTATTGAGGTCATAATGGTTTATAACATTGTGTAATTTCAGGTGTACATTATTATTTATCAGTTTCTGTATAGTCTGCATCATACTCACCACCAATAGTCTAATTTTTATTCATCACCATATATATGTGTCCCTTTACCCTTTTCGCGCATGCCTCAACCCACACCCTTCTGGTAAACACTGATCTGCTAAACAGTGCTGTCACTGCTATCCATGCTATTCATGTGTTTGTCTATCTTCCACATATGAGCAAAACCATGCAGTGTTTGTCTTTCTCTGTCTGGCTTATTTCTCTTAACATAATACACTCAAAGTCCATCCATGTTGTTGCAAATGGGATATTTTGTCTTTTTTATAGGTGAGTAGTATTCTATTGGCTATATATACTACATCTTTATCCATTCATTGGTGGTTGGGCACTTGGGTTGCTTAGATGTCTTGGCTGTTGTGAATAATGCTGCATTGAACATAGGGGTGCATAAATCTCTTTGAATTGTTGATTTCAAGTTCTTTGGATAAATACCCAGTAGTGTGATAGCTGGATTGTATGGTATTTCTATTTTTAATTTTTGAGAAATCTCCATACTGAATTCCATAGTGGCTGTACCAGTTTGCATTTCCACCAGCAGTGTATGAGGGTTCCCTTTGTTCCACATCCTCTCCAACATTTGATATTTTTTGTCTTGGTAGTTATAGCCATTCTAACAGGTGTAAGGTGATATCTCAGTGTAGTTTTGACTTGCATTTCCCTAATAATTACTGAAGTTGAACATCTTTTCATGTGCCTGTTTGCCATCTGTATATCTTCTTTGTAAAATGTCTCTTCATATCTTCTGCCCATTTTTGATTGAGCTTTTTGTTTTTTTGTTGTTGAGTTGTATGAGTTCTTTATATATTTTGGAAATTAACCCATTGTTGGATATATGATTTGCGAATATTTTCTCCCAGTTGGTGGGTTGTCTTTTCGTTTTGTTCCTGGTGTCCTTTGCCTTGCAGAAGCTCTTTAGTCTGAGGTATTCCCATTTGTTTATTTTTTCTTTTGTTTCCCTTGCCCGAGTGGACATGGTATTCGAAAAGATGCTGCTAAGACTGATGTCAAAGAGTGTACTGCCTATGTTTTCTTCCAAGAGTTTTATGGTTTGAGGTCTCACATTCAAGCCTTTAATCCATTTTGAGTTATTTTTTGTGTATGGGGAAAGATAATGATCTACTTTCATTCTTTTGCATGTGGCTGTCCAGTTTTCCCAACAGCATTTATTGAAGAGACTTTCCTTTCTCAATTGTATCTTCTTGGCTTCTTTGTTGAAGATTAGCTGTCCTTAGGTTTTGCTTCTGGGCTTTCGATTCTGTTCTATTGATCTATATCTCTGTTTTTGTGCCACTACCATGCTGTTTTTGTTTTTTTTTTATTGAGTTATTGATAGGTTACAATCTTGTGAAATTTCAGTTGTACATTAATGTTTGTCAGTCATGTTGTAGGTGCACCACTTCACCCTTTGTGCCCACCCCCAACCCCACCTTTCCCCTGTTATCCACTAAACTGTTCTTAGTCCATAATTTTAAATTCCTCATATGAGTGGAGTCATACACAGATTGTCCTTTTCTCGCTGGCTTATTTCACTTAACATAATTCTCTCAAGGTCTGTCCATGTTATTGCAAATGGAATGATTTTGTTCTGTTTTGCAGCTGAGTAGTATTCCATTGTATATATGTACCACATCTTCTTTATCCATTTGTCTGTTGCAGGACACTTAGGTTGCTTCCACGTCTTCGCTATTGTAAACAGTGCTGCAATAAACATTGGGGTGCATAGGACTTTTGGGATTGCTGACTTCAAACTCTTTGGATAAATACCCAGTAGTGGGATGGCTGGATCATATGGTAGTTCTATTTTTAATTTTTTGAGGAATCTCCATACTGTTTTCCATAGTGGCTGCACCAGTTTGCATTCCCACCAGCAGTGGATGAGGGTTCCTTTTTCTGCACAACCTCTCCAACATTTGTTGCTATTAGTTTGAGATATTTTTGTCATTCTAACGGGTGTAAGGTGATATCTTAGTGTAGTTTTGATTTGCATTTCCCTGATGATCAGCGATGATGAGCATCTTTTCATGTGCCTATTGGCCATCAGTATATCTTCTTTGGAGAAATGTCTGTTCATGTCTCCAGCCCATTTTTTGATTGGGTTGTTTGATGTTTTGTTGTTGAGTTGCAAGAGTTCTTTATATATTATGGATATTAAGCCTTTGTCAGATATATGACTTGCAAATATTTTTTCCCAGTTAGTGGGTTGTTTTTTTGTGTCAATCCTGTTTTCATTTGCCTTGAAGAAGCTCTTTAATCTGATGAAGTCCCATTTGTTTATTCTTTCTATTGTTTCCCTTGTCTGAGAAGACATGGTGTCCGAAAAGATCCTTTTAATACTGATGTCAAAGAGTGTACTGCCTACATTTTCTTCCAGAAGCCTTATGGTTTCAGGTCTCACCTTTAGGTCTTTGATCCATTTTAAGTTTATTTTGGTGAATGGTGAAAAAGAACGGTCAATTTTCATTCTTTTACATGTGGCTTTCCAGTTTTCCCAGCACCATTTGTTGAAAAGACTTTCTTTTCTCCATTGTATGCCCTCAGCTCCTTTGTCAAAGATAAGCTGTCCATAGATGTGTGGTTTTATTTCTGGGCTTTCAATTCTGTTCCATTGATCTGTGCACCTGTTTTTGTACCAGTACCATGCTGTTTTGATTACTGGTAGCTTTGTAATATGTTTTGAAGTCAGGGATTGTGATGCCTCCCGTTTTGTTCTTTTTTCTCAGGATTGCTTTAGAAATTCGGGGTCTTTTGTTGCCCCATATGAATTTTAGGATTCTTTGTTCTAATTCTGTAAAGAATGTCATTGGGATTCTGATTGGGATGGCGTTGAATCTTTGGATTGCTTTAGGTAGAACGGACATTTTAACTATGTTTATTCTTCCAATCCATGTACATGGAATGTCTTTCCATCTCCTTATGTCGTCATCCAATTCTCTCAGAAAGGCCTTGTCATTTTCATTATATAGGTCCTTCACTTCCTTAGTTAAATTTACCCCGAGATATTTTATTCTTTTTGTCGCGATTGTGAATGGTATTGTATTCTTGAGTTCTTTTTCTGTTGGTTCATTACTGGAGGATAGAAATGCTACTGATTTATGCAAATTGATTTTATACCCTGCAACTTTGCTGTAGTTGTTGATTACTTCTAACAGTTTTCCAATGGATTCCTTGGGGTTTTCTATATATAAGATCATGTCGTCTGCAAACAGCGAGAGTTTCACTTCTTCCCTCCCTATTTGGATTCCTTTTATTCCCTTTTCTTGCCTGATTGCTCTGGCCAGGACCTCCAGGACTATGTCAAATAAGAGTGGTGATAGAGGGCATCCTTGTCTCGTTCCTGTTTTCAGGGGGATGGTGCTCAGTTTTTGCCCATTGAGTATGATGTTGGCTATGGGTTTGTCGTATATGGCCTTTATTATGTTGAGGTAGTTTCCTTCTATGCCCATTTTGTTCAGAGTTTTTATCATAAATGGCTCTTGGATCTTGTCAAATGCCTTCTCTGCATCTATTGAGATGATCATGTGGTTTTTATTCCTCAGTTTGTTGATGTGCTGTATCACGTTGATTGATTTGCGGATGTTGAACCATCCCTGTGTCCCTGGTATGAATCCCACCTGATCATGATGTATGATTCTTTTGATGACTTGCTGAATTCTGGTTGCCAAAATTTTGTTTAGAATTTTTGCATCTATGTTCATCAGTGATATTGGCCTGTAGTTCTCTTTTTTCGTGGTGTCCTTGTCAGGTTTTGGTATCAGCGTGATGTTGGCCTCATAGAATGTGTTAGGAAGTGTTCCATCTTCCCTAATTTTTTGGAATAGCTTGAAAAGGATAAGTATTAAATCCTCTCTGAAAGTTTGGTAGAATTCCCCAGGAAAGCCATCTGGTCCTGGGGTTTTATTCTTTGGGATGTTTTTGATTGCTGTTTCAATCTCTTTCCTTGTGATTGGTCTGTTCAAATTGTCTGCCTCTTCTTGAGTGAGCTTTGGGAGATTGTAGGAGTCCAAGAATTTATCCATTTCCTCTCGGTTATTCATTCTGTTGGCATACAGTTTTTTGTAGTATTCTCTTATAATCTGTTGTATTTCTGCAGAGTCTGTTGTTATTTCTCCTCACTCATTTCTTATTTTGTTTATTTGAGCTTTCTCCCTTTTTTTCTTTGTAAGGCTGGCTAGTGGTTTGTCAATTTTATTTATCTTCTCAAAAAACCAGCTCTTTGTCTCATTGATCCTTTCTACTGCCTTTTTCATTTCAATAGTATTTATTTCTGCTCTGATTTTTATTATTTCTCTCCTTCTGCTGACTTTGGGCTTCATTTGTTCTTTTTTCTCTAGTTCAGTTAGGTGTGCTTTAAGGTTGCTTATTTGGGATTTTTCTTGTTTGTTAAGATGTGCCTGTATTGCGATGAGTTTTCCTCTTAATACAGCTTTTTGCTGTATCCCATATGAGTTGGTATGGCATGCTATCATTTTCATTTGTTTCCAAGTATTTTTTTATTTCTTCTTTAATTTCTTCAATGATCCATTGCTTGTTCAGTAGTGTGTTGTTTAGTCTCCACATCTTTGTGCCTTTCTCAGCTTTTTTCTTGTAATTAATTTCTAGCCTTATAGCACTATGATCTGAGAAGATGCTTGTTATTATTTCAATTTTTTAAATTTGTAGAGGCTTGCCTTGTTTCCCAACATATGGTCTATCCTAGAGAATGTTCCATGTGCACTTGAGAAGAATGTGTATTCAGCTCTTTCAGGGTGAAGTGATCTATATATGTCTATTAAGTCCAATTGTTTTAGTTTTTCATTCAGCTCCACTATTTCCTTGTTGATTTTCTGTCTGGATGATCTGTCCATTGATGTGAGTGGGGTGTTGAGGTCCCCTACTATTATTGTGTTGTTTTTAACATCTTCCTTTAGGTCTGTTAATAGTTGCTTTATGAATCTTGGTGCTCCTGTGTTGGGTGCATAGATATTTATAAGCGTTATTTCTTCTTGATGAAGTGTCCCTTTGATCATTATATATCGTCCCTCTCTGTCTCTCTCTACCTGTCTTATTTTGAAACCCACTTGGTCTGATATGAGAATTGCAACACCTGCCTGTTTTTCCTTGCTATTTGCTTGAAGTGTTGTCCTCCACCCCTTCACCCTGAGTCTGTGTTTGTCCTTGGGGCTGAGGTGTGTTTCCTGGAGGCAACAAATTGTTGGATCGTGTTCTTTAATCCATTTTGCCACTCTGTGTCTTTTTATTGGAGAGTTCAATCCATTCACATTGAGAGTGATTATTGATGCATGTGGACTTAGTGCTATTAATCTGTCGCTCATTATCTTGTTTTCCTGCTTGCTTTAGACTACCCATTTAATACTGCAATTTCTTATGCTGGGTTTCTTAGATTTTTCCTTATTTATGATTTGTGACTCTGTTCTGTACTTTATTTTAGTGTCTACCTTGAAGTTTGTATTTAGAATCTCGTGTATAATATATTCTCTGGTGGTCTCTTACTTACTTGACCAATACTGATTTAGACCCTTTGCTCTTCCCCTCCTAAATAATTATTTTTATTTTTTATTCCAACTCATCTTATTAATCGGTGGTTAGAGTGCTAAGATCGTCCTTGTTTGGGTAGTTTCCTTACCTTTACCCTAATGCTATAATTGAATATTTGCTATCCTGTTCTGGTTCTATCCATTGGTCTCCCTAGTCTGTGGATTGTGTCCCCTTTCTCCCTTTTTCCTTTTTTCAGGTATGAGAGCCTTCTTGAGGATTTCTTGTAATGGAGGGCTTTTAGTTACAAATTCCCTTAACTTTTGTTTGTCTGGAAAAGATTTAATTTCTCCCTTATATCTGGAGGAAATTCTTGCTGGATAGAGTATTCTTGGCTGAAGATTTTTATCCTTTAAGGCTTTGAATATGTCACTCCATTCTCTCCTAGCTTGTAGGGTTTCTGTAGAAAAATCCGCTGACAGTCTGATAGGGGCTCCTTTATAGGTTATTCTCTTTTTTTTCCTTACTTCCCTGAGTATTCTTTCCTTATCATTCCTTTTTGCCAACTTTACTACTATGTGCCGTGGGGTAGCTCTTTTTACATTGACAAATCTAGGAGATCTAAAACCCTCCTCTACACACATTTCTCCGTCGATCCCTAGATTTGGGAAGTTCTCTTCAATAATTTCGTTAAGCACATTTTCTGCTCCATTTTCCTTTTCCATATTCTCGGGAATTCCTATGATCCTTATGTTCTTACTCCTCATTGAATCCATTATCTCTCAGAGATTTTCCTCATTTTTTTTTTTAATTCTTAGTTCTCTTTCTTCCTCTGTCTGGCGCCATTCAGCCTGTCTATCTTCGATTATGCTAATTTTCTCCTCTATGTTGTCTACACGGGCATTCAGGGAATCCGTATTCTGTTTTATCTGGTCCATTGTGTTTTTCATCTCAAGTAATTCTGTTTGATTCTTCTTTATGATTTCAATCTCTTTTGTAAAGTAACTCCAGAACTTGGCTTGTTTCTCTATCTTTCTCTCTACCTCATTGAGTTTTTTGATTATAGCTGCTCTGAACTCATTATCACTTAGTTTACCTAATTCCAAGTCCTCAGGACTTAATTCTATGTTTTTATTGTTTTCCTTCTGGTCTGGGGCTTTTATAAATTGCTGGATGGTAGAGGAGCGGTTTTTTCGCATGGTGGTAGAATTCAGTTGCAGTTACAGCCTGTCGGCACTAGATGGGGGTCGAGAGCCGCGTGTTATGAGCTCTCCGCCTTGGGGCAAGATGGCTGCGCCCACTGGCTTCGCTGGGGGGGAGGGGCTGTTACTCACACGCGCCCGTCTGGGTTCAGATCAGTTCTGTTCTTTGGTCTCCCAAGGCCCTTGATTTATAGGGTCCCGGCGCCGACGGAAGCTTTCCCCCGTCAGCGGGTCTCCACTGAACCAGCGGCAGGAGTCCTGGATGATCCCCCAGTCGCGCGGCCCCTCCCCTGCTCCTTCCCGACCCACGCCCCAGCGATCGCAGACTCTAGGGGAGGGAGCGATGTTCTCTCCTACGGTTCCAGCACCTCCGAGGCCGTCTGCAAAGTTTATGATCTCTGCCTGCTTGGTATTGTAGGTCTCTAGCGAGCTGGCATTATGTTTATTCTCTGAAATTCAGTTCTTCCAATCTTTTGTTGTATTTTGGAGAGGAGAGAATCTCCGGTCAGCTCACCCCACCATTTTGCTCCGCCCCTCTTCCGAGGCTGATTCCATGCTGTTTTGATTATTATGACTTAGTAGTATATTTGGGAGTCAGGGATTACGATGCCTCCAGCTTTCTTCTTTTTTCTCAGGATTCCTTTGGCTATTCAGGGTCTTTTGTTGTTCCGTATACATTTTAGGATTCTTTGTTCTATTTCTGTGACTAATGTCATTGGGATTCTGACTGTGATTGCACTGAATCTGTAGATTGCCTTAGGTAATATAGACTTTTTAACTATATTCTTCCAATCCATGAGCATGGACTATCTTTCCATTTCTTTATGTCTTCTTCAGTTTCTTTCAAAAATGTCTTATAGTTTTCAGTGTATAGGTCTGTCACCTCCTTGGTTAAATTTATTCCTAGATATTTTATTCTTTTTGTTTTGATTATAAATGGGATAGTATCCTTGAATTCTCTTTCTGCTAGTTTGTTACTAGTGTATAGAAATGCAGCTGATTTTTGTAAGTTGATTTTGTATCCTGCAACTTTGCTGTAGTTGTTGATTCTTTCTAACAGTTTTCTGATGGATTCTTTAGGATTTTATATATATAAAATCATGTTGTCTGCAAACAGCAAGAGTTTTGCTTCTTCCTTTCCAATTTTTTATAACTTTTAATTTATTTTTCTTGCCTAATTACTCTGGCCCAAACCTCTAGTACTATGTTGAATAGGAGTGGTGAGAGTGGGCACTCTTGTCCCTGCTCTTGGAGGATGGCTTTCAGTTTTTCACTATTGAAAATGATGTTGGCTGTGGGTTTTTCATATATGGCCTTTATTATGTTGAGGTACTTTCCTCCTATGCACATTTTTTTAGAGTTTTTTTTTTTAATCATAAATGGATGTTGGATCTTGTCAAATGCTTTCTCTGCATCTATTGAGATGATCATGTGATTTTTATTCCTCATTTTGTTAACATTGTATGTCACATTGATTGATTTGCAGATGTTGAACCATCCCTGTGTCCCTATATCCCAGGTGGAATATAAATCCCACTTGATCATGGTGTATGATCCTTTTAATGTATTTCTCTATTTGGTTTGCCAATATTTTGTTGAGGATTTTTGCATCTAGGTTCATCAGTGATATTGGCCTGTAATTTTCCTTCTTTGTGTTGTCCTTATCTGGTTTTGGTATCAGGGTGATGTTGGCCTCACAGAATGAGTTAGGAACCATTCTGTCTTCTTCAGTTTTTTTTCGAATAGTTTGAGAAGGATAGGTATTAAATCTTCTTTGAATGTTTGGTAGAATTCTCCAAAGAAGACTTCTGGTCCTGGACTTTTGCTTTTTGGGAGGTTTTTGATTACTGCTTCGATCTCTTTACTTGTTACTGGTCTATTCAGTTTCTCTATTTCTTCTTGACTCAGTTTTGGGTGATTGTATGAGTCTAAGAATTTATCCATTTCTTCAAGGTTACCCAACTTGTTGACATGTAGTTTTCACAATATTCTCTTATAATCCTTTGTATTTCTGCGGTATACATTGTAATTTCTCCTCTTTCATTTCTAATTTTATTTATTTGAGCCTTCTCTTTTTTTCTTAGTGAGTCTGGCTAAAGGTTTGTCAATTTTGTTTATCTTTTCAAAGAACCAGTTATTGGTTTCATTGACCCTTTCTACTGTTTTGTGTTTTTTTTGTGTCTTTATTTCAATTATTTCTGCTCTAATTTTTATTATTTTCCGCCTTCTGCTGACTTTGGGCTTCATTTATTCTTCTTTTTCTAATTCTGTTAGGTGTAGTTTAAGATTACTTATTTGTGATTTTTCTTGTTTGTTAAGGTGAGCCTGTATTGCTATGAGTTTCCTGCTTAGAATTGCATTTGCTGCATCCCATAAGAGTTGGTATGATGTATTTTCGTTTGTCTTCATGTATTTTTTAATTTTCCCTTTGATTTCTTCATTGATCTAATGGTTGTTCAGTAGCATATTGTTTAGTCTCCACATATTTGTGACTTTCCCAGCTGTGTTTTTGTAATTGTTCTCTAGTTTCATAGCATTGTGATCAGAAAAGATGCTTGATATGATTTCAATCTTCTTAAATTTATTGAGGCTTGCCTTCTTTCCCAACATATGATCTCTCCTTGAGAATGTTCCATGTGCACTTGAGAACAATGTGTATTCCCTGCTTTTTGGGGGATGGAATGTTCTGTATATATCTATGAAGTCCAACTGGCCTAGTTTTTCACTTAAGGTCAAGGTTTCCTTGTTGACTTTCTGTCTGGATTATCTATCCATTGATGTAAGTGAGGTGTTGAGGTCACCTACCATTAGTGTGTTGCTGTTAATTTCTCCCTTTAGGTCTGTTAATAGTTGCTTTATATATTTTGATGTTCTTGTGTTAAGTGCATAAATATTCATAAGTGTTATGTCCTCTTGGTGGAATGCCCCTTTTATCATTATATACTGCCCTTCTTTGTCTCTCATTGCCATTTTTATCTTGAAGTCTGCTTTGTGTGATATTGGTATGGCAACACCTGCTTTCTTTTGTTTGCCATTAGCTTGGAGTATTGTCTTCCATCCCTTCACTCTGAGCATGTGTGTGTCTTTAGAGCTGAGATGTGTCTCCTGAAGGAAGCATATTATTGGGTCTTGTTTTATAATCCATCTAGCCACTCTGTGTCTTTTGATTGGATAATTCAATCTGTTTTCATTTAGATTGATTATTGATATACAAAGGCTTAATACTGCCATTTTTTTCTCTGGTTTTCTGGTTGTTCTGTTTCCCTTGTTTCTCTTCCCTTGTATTTCTTTTTTACTTCTTCTTCTTTTTCTCCCCAAAGCCCCCCAGTACACAGCTGTGTATTCTAGTTGTGAGTGTCTCTGGTTGTGCTATCTGGGATGCCACCCCAGCACAGCCCAACAAGCAGCACCACACCCACACCCAGGACCTGAACTGGCAAAACCCTAGGCCGCCAAAGTGGAGTGTGCAAACTCGACCATTCAGCCATGGGGCTGGCCCCTTCCCTGTATTTCTGACTGTTATTTCAGTTTGGTGGTTTTCTGTGATGGTTTTCTCAGTTTTATTTTTACTTATGATTTTTGTCTCTCCTCTGATTTTTCGTTTTGTATAAAAGATATCATAGATGAGATAGTCCATTTTCTGATAGCTTCTTATCTCCATTAGCCTAAGCAGGTTCCATCCCTTTCCTCCTCCTCTTCTAAGTTATTCTTGTCACAACTTATTCTGTTTTGTGTTGTGAGTTTGTGACTAAACTGAAGTGTTTATAGTTATTTTTTGTGCTGTCCTTCCCTGTGTCTTTTATGTTATAATTAAGTGTTTGCTAACCTGTTCTGATAGAGAACTGCAATTTTCAGATTTTGTGTGTCTATTTATCTCCTTGCTCAATGCTTTGTAAACCTTTGCCTTTTTGTTTCAGGTATGAAGGCTCCCTTGATCATTTCTCGTAAGGGAGGTCTAGTGGTGATGAACTCCCTCAGCTTTTGTTTATCTGGGAAAGCTTTTATTTCTCCATTGTATCTGAAGGATAGTTTCACTGGATAGAGTATTCTTGGCTGAAAGTTTTTGTGTTTCAGTATTTTGAATGTGTCATTCCACTCCCTCCTGGCCTGTAAGGTTTCTCCTGAGAAATCTCCTGAAAGCCTGATAGGGGTTCCTTTTTAGAGTATTCTTTTCTGCCTGGTTTCCCTTAATATTTTTTCTTTGTCATTTACTTTTGCCAGTTTTACTATTATATGCCTTGGAAAATGTCTTTTTGCATTGATGTAGTTAGGAGTTCTATTGGCTTAATTTACTTGTAAATCCAGCTCCTTCCCCAGGTTTGGGAAGTTCTCAGCTATTATTTCTCTGAACAAACTCTCTGCTCCTTTCTCCCTCTGGAATACCTAGAATCCTTATGTTGCATTTCATAATTGAGTCGGATATTTCTTGAAGAATTTCTTCATTTTTTTAAAAATCTTAATTCTCACTCCTCCTCCGCCTGAAGCATTTCTATATTTCTGTCCTCTAAATCACTAACTCTGTCCTCCATAACATCAACTCTGTTTCTTAAGGTTTCTAGATTGTTTTTTTTTTTTTTTAAACTCATTCATTGTGCTCTTCATCTCCAGAATTTCTGTTTGGTTTTCTTTAGAGTTTCAATCTCTTTGGTGAAGTATTCCTTCTGCTCATTAATTTTATTCCTGAGTTCATTGAACTGTCTTTCTGAGATTTCTTGTAACTCAATGAGTTTCTTTATAGAATTCAACTATTTTGAATTCTCTGCCATTTAGATTGTAAATTTCTGTGACTTCAGGATTGGTTTCTGGATACTTATCATTTTCCTTCTGCTCTGAAGTGTTACTGTAATTTTTCATGGTGTTTGATGCACTGATCCTTTGCTGAGATGTTTGTAGTAGTATCAGGTTGCAGATTCCACCTGCCACCTCTGGGGGTGTGCAAGAGCTGGTTTTTCTGAACCCACGGCATCTGCAGGAAGTTGTGCCAGTAGGGCTCATCTGCATTTCCCCTCTGGCCACAGCCACTAGGCAGGTCACACATGCACACACAGGTGCGGAACACACATGCTCTGGTGCAGAACTGCTGCCTTGGCTGGGGACTTGCCGAGTTGGTGCACTAGGAGGGGAGGAGCACTTTCTTTTGCACACGTGGGCCTACTCTGCTGTCATGGATGGTTCATCTGGGCTGCTGTGCTTGGTGGGAGCACCCATGCAGTAGCTGAGCCACGCCACTTAGTGTGGAGCATTCCCACAGGCCAGGCTGCAACTCCAAAAGCAAAAGTGTTTGCTGGCAGGCTTGTCTGCATGCCCCCACCCCCGACCTCCTCTTACAGTTGCATGTGGCTGCTGTGTGAGGACCTGCAACCTAGATCACTGCCACTGAGGAGAAGGGATCCTCTCACCTCCTTCCACTGCTTCTTGGGGATCCAGTACCCCTGTCTTCAGATGTATGGCTGTGTGGACCTCTCAGACGTCCTATTGTGCTTAATACAGAATCCTCTGTTGTTTAATGAATGTCTGTTTGGTTCTAACTTGGGGGGAGAGACTAAGGGAGCAACTTACTCTGCCATGGTGCTGATGTCACCTCCAGCATCATTTGTTGAAGAAAGTATCCATGCCTCATTGTCTGTTCTTGGCACCTTTGTTGAAGAAAAGTTGACTGAAGATGCATGCCTTTACTTCTGGCTCTTTATCAAATTGCCAATAGTATTTTAATAGAAATAGAAGAAAACTGTTGGAACTAATACATGAGTTCAATACAGCTGCAGGATACAAAATCAACATGCAAAAATCAGCATTTCCATACATTTATAACAAATTGTCTGAAAAAGAAATTAAGAAACAATTCCATTTACAGTACCATCAAAAAGAATAAAATAGGAATAAATTTAACATAAGAAGGAAAAGAGCTATACAATGAAAACTGTAAAAGATTGATGAAAGGCATTGAAGACAAATAAATGGAAAGATATCCCATGTTCATGGGTTGGAAGAAATAATATTGTTTAAATGTGCATTCTACCCAAAGCAGTCTTCAGATTCAATGCAATCCCTATCAAAATTCTAATAGTATTTTAACAGAAATAGAAAAAAAAAATCCTAAAATTCATGTGGAACTACAAAAGACCCAAATAGCCAATATAATCTTGAGCAAGAAAAACAATGCTGGAAGCATCACACTACCTGATTTAAAAATATATTACAAATCTACAGTAATAAAAACAGTATGATACTGGCATAAAAACAGACATATAGACAATGAAACAGAATAGAGAGCATTCCTGCTGCTGTGGGGCAAGAGGCAGGGCTGAGGACAGCACAGTAGTGTGGCAGGTGTGCTGTGGAGCCAAGCTGAGAATGCAGGCATCACCCCTGTGGGCGGGCAGCAGCTCTCTGACTGTTTCTGAGTTGGGGGTCGACTTTAGGTTGCATGGATTTCTTAGGTCACTGAGAGGAGAGAAGACAGGAGGGGACAGAGGAGGATGGGGCTGGCCCGAAGGAGGGGACTGAAGAGGCTCCCTTCAGGACGGGCTGGAGGGCTTGGGGATGGATCTGGAGGGCTTTTAAGAGGCAAGAGGCTTGGGTCTTGGGGCATGGTAGCCTGATGAGGGAGGCAGAAGGTATTAGAGAGGGCTCCAGGACACTGGAGGGGTCAGGGGAACCAGTCACTGACTTGGTTGGCTGGGGCACAGGAGAATGATTTTTGGGGGGAACAGTGATGGCAGTTTGGGGGGCATGGAGCTCAGAGGAGCCCCTCAGGAGGTATTTAGGGGTCCGCGGAGGACGGGTATGAAGATTCACGAAAGAGAAGAGCGCTGGGAAACAGGCTTGTAGCCTCCAGTGGGTATGCGTGTGCGTGCCCGGCTGTGGGTGGGGCTGAAAGATGCTGGGTGGGCGCACATGGGGGGCAGCCTCTGGGGGATGGGCCCCCGGTGAGGATGAGCGTGGGACCTGGGATGTCAGCGAGCAAGGATCTCGTGTCTAGGAGGGTGACTTGGAGTTTCAGGGTGTGCGTTTGCAGATGTGTGTGTCCTGAGTGTGTGTGTGTGTGTGTGTGTGTGTGTGTGTCCACGCCTGAGTGTGTGAGGAGGGGTCTCAGTATTGACAAATAGGGCTGCCCGCCTGAGTGGGTGGTGTCAGAGTTTCCCTGGAGTGTGTGTCGGCAGATGTTTGTGTCTGTAATCCTCGGTGTTCTCCATGTGTATCTGAAAATGTGTTTCTAACAAAATTGTGTGTGTCTGTTCCGGGGTGTGCTAGTTGTTTTGAGCTGTGTATCTGCATTTTTGTGTGCTCTGCGTCTGCTACCGAGCCTTACATTTCTTAAAAGGCCTGTGAGGCCTAGCGGGTGTTTCTGAGGTTTTGAAAGTATGCCATGTGGGTAGGAGTGTGTGTGTGTGAGTCAATGAGGGGAGGTCACTGCGTGCGGGGTGTCATTGTGTGTCTGATGATCCTACACACCCAGCCCTCTTCCCACAACCACCCCTAATCTGGGTAGCCAGGCCATTGTGCCTCGGCTGCTCCGAAGTGTGAAGCTCTGTGACCTGTGGATCTTCTTCAGTGGTGGTTTCCCTTCCCCTGGAAGGCCTGGCCCAGAACCAGGGGCTGGGCAGGGGGCAGCGGCTCTGGGGTAGAAGACTGATTCTGAGGCCCACTAGGAAGACCCCAGTGACAAGGGAAGCTGGGGGCCGAAGAGAAGGTGGAAGAAGACACCCCCAGGTCCCCACCCCCTAATAACAATAAAATTGTAGCCGGCGCGTAAACTGCCTATGCGCCTTCTCAAGAGCTGTTTTAATTACCTGACCTGCGTGTGTATGTGTGTACCCGCCAAAAGGGGCCTGCTACTGGCGGCACAGCCAAGTCAGCAGTCCAGAGGCCAGGTGGTGGGAGAGAGAGGGTCCTTTTATTACAGCTTGCTATGAAGGGGGAAGGTGGCGGACTAGCGTCCTAAAGAACCATCTTAAAACTACAAAATTTTGAAGCAGTTATATAGACCCAATGGGCTGAAGGAGGAGGGGGGGGCAGCAGTGTCTTGGGATGTGGACCATCTGGTATTGTAGTCCTTGAGACTCCAGATCATTCCTCCTCTTGTCACCGGTGACGGATACCAGCAGAAGGCTTTTTCCTGGAGGTCGTTACATCCCTGGGAAAACTTAGAGAACAAAGTCATTGCCTTATCGAAATAGGGAGGTTGAAGTATAAGCCAAGACTAAATATAAGATCCAAGTATAAACCAAGAAAAATAGCAGAGCATGCATATTTCTCACAAGCAGCTGTGCACTTATCTAGGCTACGTGCAAACGAGTACTGCTCACAAGGAGGGGGGGTGTCCTGTGGATCGGGCTCATTTATGGTCCTAACATGGCTCCCTCTAGAAGATGGCTTCCCTTATGTTAACCGTGGGCTATATATTTCTCTTCACTTTCAGGCGACCGACGCTAACACGTGCAGGGGCTGGGGGGGGGGGGGGGGCCCGGGGCTCCTCTGAGCGCCGGGTCTTTCGCCCCCCGCCTGTCCCGCGGGGGGGGGGGGGGGGGGGGGGGGCGGCCAGGAGCTCCTCTGAGCGCCGGTTCTGTCTCTCCCTGTCTGTCCCGTGAGCTGTGGGCGGGGAGGATGCTGCGGTGGCTGTAGCTGGGATGGGACCGTCCGCATTCAGGGCAGGGGCGCAAAATGAGCCCCAGGCAGCGGCGGGCTGGCGCAGCGGGGGCGCGGGGTGCGGAGCCCAGCTGACCATTCGGGCAGCACGTGAGGGCGGCCGACAGTAATCAGGCAGCTTCTGAGATGTGAGTCGAGTCCCTATCGCGTGGAATTCTCCAGCCAGAGGGAGGAGAGAAGACAGGAGTGGGGCGGGAGGAAGTAGGGGCTGGCCCTGATGCGGGGAGGGGGCTTGTGCAGGTCCAGACGGCTTCAGCGGCAGGAGGGTCGGGCCTTGGGACTTGCTAGTTAGAAGAGGGAGGCAGGGGCTATTGGGGAGGGCTCCAGGACGCTGGGGAATCAGAGCAGCCACTTAGCCCTGAACGAGTTGTTTACAGCTTGGCTGGCTACAACATAGGACAGTGATTTTTTAAGGGGAGTCCTGAAGCCAGTTTGGGTGGCTTGTGGCAGCGGGAGCCCCTCAAAAGGCGTTTGGGGGTCGGTAGAGGACGCATATGAAGAAAGAAGGGTGTTTGGAAACAGGCTTTTGAGTCTGCGTGCACCTGCTGGGCCGTGGGTGTTGTGAGATGCTGCCGGCAGGCCCCAGAGAGCGGCAGCTTCTGGGGGATGGGTCCCCAGGTGAGAATGAGGGTGGAACCTGGGTGTCTGTGAGAGGGGGTCTGCATGTCTGGGAAGGACTGGGAGTTTCTGTGTGTGTCTGCAGGGGTGAGTGTGTGAGGAGGGGTCTCAGTATTGACAAATAGGCCTGCCCTCTGAGTGAGTGGGTGTCTCAGAGTTTCCCTGGAGTGTGTGTGTGCAGATGTGTTTGTGTCTGTATGTCCCGATGTCCTCAGAGTTTATGAAATATGTGTTTCTAACAAGGTTGTACTCAACCTTGTATTTGGGTCTGTCGTCTGTGTGTGTGACTCATGGGTACGCCTGGTTTTTGAAGCTGTGTGCATCTGCACATTTTTGTGTAAGGGGGAGACTGAGTGTTTCCAAAAAGGCCTGCAAGGTTGAGAGAGTCCCTTGAATTCCAGGAGTGAATGCATATGCAAGTGTGTGTGTGTGTATGCCTGGATGTTGCTGAGTGTATATGGATGTGTTTCTGAACATTTGTATGTTAGTAGATCTGCAAGTGGTTCTCAGTTTTTTAAGTAGGCCTGGGATGGCCTGGACATGTCTTGGAGTTTTTGAAAATATGCCATTGTGAGTAAGAATGAGGGTGTGTGGGAGTCAGTAAAGGAGGTCACCACATGCCTAGGTGTCATTGTGTGTCTTTTTTTCCCCAGAAAAGCAGATTTTATCGATTTATATTTCTGAAACCAAGGACAAAGGAGTTAAAATGTCCCGGGGTTAGGCTGAAACCTGTCTTGTACCCATAAGGTTAATGTGGGAAACAAAGTAACCAAAGTTTCTGAGCTTGCCTTGCAGAACAGCAGGAGGACCAGGCCTGCGGATAATCAAGGAGCTTGCTGACAGCCCTCCGCCTGACTAAGCATCTCACAGGAGCGTCGAGAAGCTACAGTGACCGATCTAAGCTTCACATGTCATAAGAAATATGAAAGACAATTGCCCCTGCACAGAGGACTCTGAACTTCAGCCCCCAAGGCCACATTCCCCCTCCCTGTCTGATTCTCACAGTGTGGTTTGGAAAAATGCTTAGAACTGCATGTAGGCAAACTAATCTGCAACCAGTAGAAAGAATAACTCGTTAGCAGAAAATTTATGTCCTCTGCCCAAACTGTTCCTTCTGTCCCAGATAAAGAAGGAACTGAGGTTTTCTCAGATTCCTCAGGAATGTTGCATCCAGCAGATCCGCTGTGGAGAGGCGCCCGACGTTCTGCCGTCATCCATCACCTGACACTCCTGACACTCGCCCCCCCCTCCCCCCCCCCATCTGGCTTATATAAGTCATTTCCAAATCACACCCCTTTAAGATGGGTTTTTTAGGACGATAGTCCACCATCTTCTGATATGCTAGCTTATCGCTTATTAAAGTTTTTTCTCTACCACCGCCTGCTTGGCTGTTTATCTTGCGGCAAGCAGATCGAGCCCTTACTTGGTATCATTTCCAGCTTTTGAAGTATAAATGACCAATAAAAATTGTATATATTTAAAGTCTACTATGTGATGTTTTATATAAGTATGTATTGTGAAGGGATTGCCATCATCAAGCTAATTAACATTTCCTTCACCTCACATAGTTGTTTTACTGTATTTTATTTTAGTGGTGAGAATACTCAACATTGTGAGGGGGGTCACTGCATGCCTGGGGGTCACTGTGTGTGTGTGTGCGTGCTGATCCTGCAGGACCCAGCACCCCGACCAGCCACCCCTGTCCAGGAGGCCAGGCCCTTGTGCCTCTGCCGCTCTGATGCTTGAGCTTCTGTGACCTGCGGATGGATGTGTCTTTTCCTGGAACGACTGGCCCAGAACCAGGGGCTGGACTCGTGGGGAGGGGTGCAGGGGGAGGCCTGATGTCTGAGGCCAGGTTGAAGACCCCAAAGACAGGGACAGTGATGTGGGGAAGCAGGAGCCCAGGAGAGGAGGTGGAGGAAGAGGCCTCCCACCCCTCATCCTCTAATAACAGTAAAATTGTAGCCAGCACGTAACGTGCCTGAGCTGGTCTCAGACACTTTTTAATCATTTGACATGAGATGGGGTTCAGGATACCACACCCCAAAATATGGCACCTGGCATATTGAAACTGAAAGAGTTTGAGGAAACACCAGAAGCAGGAAGGTCACTCTGACCTCCGCACCTGCTTCCCTGAAAGAGGTCACAAAGCCCTCATGTGAGAGGTGCGCTCCTTATACCAGGAGGAAAGGAGCATCCTCATCTCTGAGAACAAAGGGATGCCACCCTGAATCCTAACAAACGAGGCTTGCTAAGTTTCCCCCAGTTTTTGACAGTTACCTCCTACTCCGTAACCTGTCACATTCCTCCACGACTGTCCACTCTTCATCAAACCTAGCAGAAAATACTTGGGTATAACTGTTTCTTTGGGTCTTCATTTCCTTATGAAGGCTCCCATGTCACATAAAACTCATTAAATAAACTTGTAAGCTTTTCTCCTGTTAATCTGTCTTTGTCAGTTTAATTTTCAGGCCCAGCCAAGGACCCTAGGAGAGTTAAGGAAAACTTTTTCCTCCCCTGCACGTGTATTTAACCTGATATGTAATAACTTACTGTCCTTTCTTTTTCCCAGAGGGCCAAACTAAGGCTCAGAGAGTTTAAATGACCCCTTAATCGTGGGTTTCCAGATAAAGTACACCCAGAGGTGGGAAACTTGGGGGGATGGCCCACACCAGGACTTTAGGAGGCTGGGCTTGACTCTGCCAGGGTGTGGTGTGTGTATCTAAAAAGCCGAACCCTGAGTCATCTAAGTTTTCTCTTACGTTTTCTTCTAAGAGTTCCATAATTTTGGTTTTACATTTAGGTTTGTGATCTATTTTGAGTTAATTTTTGTGAAGGGTGTGTGAAAATTAATAAAAAGAAACCTCATTTAAGGGCTAGAAGGGGGAGCTCCCATGCGGTACCACTCAAGGTCAGTTACAGGGAAGAGTCAATTAGACCCCAAGAGAAGTCTTCAACAGGAAAGAATCATTAATTACTGGAAGAAATGTACAGTGCATCCCAAACAGAAATCGACTTCCCCAGCAACTCAGCCAGTGAGAAACCATCACTACCCTGAACTCTTGCTTTCCTCCAATGGACTTTAATTCAAAGCAGCCCCTCCCAATTTCCTCCTTTTTCTCTATAAAATAATGGTCCTCTCCCTTGTTTGCTGAATTTGCCTACTGTCTGCCATAGCATGCACATCCTGAATTACAATTCTTTGGCAACTCCGGAATATACTCATTGTTCTGGTAAAATAACTGGCTGTTTTATTTTTAAGGTTGACAGGTATAAGGTCTGTCTGGAATCACTTTTTCGCCTGCCAATGTCCAGTTGTTCCAGCACCATTTGTTGAAAAGACTATGTTTTCTCCATTGTATTGCCTTTGCTCCTTTGTTAGAGATCAGTTGACTACATTTGTGTGGGTCTATTTCTGGACTCTATTCTGTTCCACTGATCTGTTTACTCTTTCACCAATACCACACTATCTTGATTACTATAGCTTTATAGTAAGTCTTAAAGTCAGGTAGCATCAGTCCTCCAACTTTGCTCTTCTCTTTCAGTATTGTGTTGGCTGCTCTTGATGTTTTGTCTCTCCATATAAATTTGAGAATCAGTTAGTTGATATCCACAAAATCAATTAAGTTTTCAAAATAATCCCAGACTCATCAGTTCGGGGTCCTTGGCTTCTCTGGGCCTCTGATTCCATGTCTGCAAATTGCAGCCTGGCCATGACTCATTCGGGGCCCTTCGGGAAGGTCAGGGCTCTGTCTATCCAGGGCTTCCCTCTCTCACTGGGGCTGAGCCCCTGGATGATCAGGTCAGGGACAGACCTGAGTTTGTGTCTTCTTCCAGCCTGATCTGCCTGTGGCTTTGGGCCATTTGTCTGAGCTTGAGTTTCCTCATTCAGGAAATGGGCTGAGTGTGAGGACTGGATCCATCCAACAAACTTGGTCCCCATCCCCAACAAACTCTACTACCCAGTACCAGCCTTGTGCTTCCTGGGGCAAATTGGTTTGCTCCATTTACTTGGTTACTTAACTCTTTCATGCCTCAGTGTTGTCATCTGTAAGATGGCAATGATAATACTACCTACCTAACAGGGCTTTGGGAAGGGGTGATTACATTTTTGTGAAGGCTTAGAACAGGAAGTGGCATACAGCATGTTCAAGAAATCTTAACCACTATGTCATCATCATCATCATCATCATGCATAAAATATTTATTGCACATGTCTCAGTTCACTATGCCCACATATGTTGAGCCCTTGATAAATGTGCTTTAGTTAAATACAAATGGCTCCTAAACACAGGAAAGCATGTTCTACCTGGCTCATGAAAAGAGAAACGTAAACTAGAACTACCCTGAGACCATTTCTCAACCCCCATTTTGGAAAATTCGAAAAAGCATAACAGTGGGAATGCAGATACACTAACACAGACTGGTGGGGTTGTCAACTTAAATGCAAATTTGCCTATTTTACCCTCAAAACGAGTTTATTCAGGAACAGCTAAAAGAATTACAATTCAGGATGCAAAGACTATGGCAAACCATAGGTAAGTCCAGAAAACAAAGGAGGGGAGCTGCTTTTACAGAGAAAAAGGTTGTTCTAAAGGAAAGTCCTTTGGGGGCAAGTAATAGTTCAGGGCAGCAACGGCTTCTCATTGGCTGGGCTGCAGCATTTCTCCTCAGCTGGGCTGTTGCTCCATGGGGAGAGAAGTCTTCCTTCAGTAGTAAGGTACTTGTACTTCCTGTCATAGATGCAAGCCATACATCTTGTTTGGTGTAATTGATGATGTCTGCTAGGGTGTGAGAGCTCCCCCTACAGGCCTGCTGGACTCCAATTTAGTTAAGATTTCTTTTACCAGTTTCCACAGGGTCTAAGATGCAACAGTGTCTATGGAAGGCAATTTCAAAATCTCTATCAAAATGACACATGCATGTGCCTTTGCCTCAGCAATTCTGCTTAAGGGGATTTATCTTACCAGTAGATTTATACAGGAGTAGAACTGCTGAAGGTCAAGGTTGTGCACTCAACACTGATTGCAGTGGCAAAGGTCTGAAAACAACTCAACGGTCCGGAAATCAGGAGACAGTTAAATAAATTAGGTCATAACTGTGTAACAGAATCCAAACAGCTGTTCAAAAACTCTCTTTGTGTAGCTTGTTTTGCTCCCTGAAACCTGATGCCAATCAATTGCAAGACAAATTGGTGGTTGAGAAAGGAGTTGGTTCTATTAGCCAGCAAAACTGGGAGATGGTGGACTCATATCCCAAAGACCATCTTAAGCAAACACAAAATCTTAAGGCAGTTATGTGGGGAGGAGGGAAGAACAGGAAGAGAGGGTCAGGCATCTCTGGCATTCATTCTCCAGACTTCTCATGTTCTGTTCTGCCCTCAGGGCCCGACATTATTTCCTCCCTTAATGAAGAGTTTCAGTCTCCTCATCCCTTTTGGTTCCTGAAAAATAACTCATTCTAATGTCATCAAAGTTTCATGTCAGATTTGAGAACCTGCCGAAACATGTTAAAACACATCCCTGTGGCCTTTGTACCTGGTTACATTATAGGTTAATTATCAGTAATATGTGATTAGCAGTTGTATTTGTACTGATATGAAAAGCTCTCCAAGATATACTGGCATGTAAAAAGAAATTAAGGCACAGAACAGTGTGTAAAGTGTGCTACCTTTTGTATAAAAAAGGGAGGAAAAGAGAATACGAGTATTTATGCAAACATAAAAGTCATATTTATTAAGATATATAATTATATATGGTAGTGAGTCTATGTATTGTAACAATATATGTTATGTTATATAATTACATATATTACATTATATGTCATGGTGTATACAAAAATACACATTATAGATTGTTACATTAAAAATATTTGAACATATTTATAGAAATATTATATTTTAAAATATACTCATTTATATTAGATATAATATATACAGAATATATACGATAGTATAGATATATAGCATATTATGTATATAACATATATCAATGTACATAATATGAATATATAATGAATATATACAATGTATACAATGAGTATATATCTCAGGGATAGTCACACACATATGTACGTATGTGCATGTGTGTGTAATATGCATATGTATATACACATATGTTTATATGTACCCACAGATGCATAAAAACACTGTGGAAGGACACAAAATAATTACAGTGGTTACCTGTGTGTATGTGGTTTATGGCATAAAAATTTGGTGGGTGGCACACATGCTGAGAGGAAGACTTTTCACTGCATGTTTTTCATTTGCTTGAAAAATTTTAAACTATGTATTAAGTATTCAAAAAGCTAATTAGAGCATTTTACGGAAGAAAGCCCCCACAGCGCCCAGTTCCTCCGGCCCCGCCCCCTCCCCAGGCAGCCACGTCCTCGTGCGCCCTCCAGCGGAACTCGCCGGGAGCGGCGTGGATTTCGGGCCGCGCTCCGGCCACCCCGCAGAGCGCATGCGCAGAGCCGGCACGGCGCATGTGCTGCGGCTTTGGGCGCGAAGTCTAAGGCGGAGCTGGTTCTCTCAGGCCGGGACGTCGGGCCCGCGAGGTGAGCGCACGCGGGAGTCAGGGCGAGCGTGTGTGCTGCGCGCGGACAGCTTGGGCCGCGACGTGGCCGGAGGGGACGCGCGGGCGGGGTCGGGCGCGCGGGCAGCCTGGGCTGGCCTCAGGGCGCGAGGGGCGGCGGCCGGCGGACGCGGTGAGGGCCCGTGAGGCGACGCCACGGCGGGCGGCCAGGCTGTAGCGCCGCATGGGAGCCTCCGCGCTGAACGACGAGGCCCTGCTTCGGGGGGACGACGCGGCAGCCCGGGGGCGGCGAAGGTGGGGGCCCGGGCGGTCCCCGAGCTCGGCCGCGGGGCTGAGGAGCCGCGGGCGCTGAGCTGGGCGGAGCGCGGCCTCCCCTCAGAGGCTCGCCGCCCAGATCCGGCCGGCCGCCGCGCCCGGGGCCTCCGGCGCTTTTAGTCTTGGAGAGTATTTGCCGTGAGCTGCTTTGCTCAGCGCTCGGTAGCAGGACTTGCCCCTGTGCCCAGGAGGACCCTGGGCGGGGACCCGGAAGGCGCTGTCTGAGGAGACGGTGACGCCACCTTGCCCCTTTCCGGGAAGCTTGCTGCCCTGTGTGTTTCCCACTTCGTACGACTCAGGGGCCGGCCCCTCGCCCAGTGGTTCAGTTCGCGCGCTCCGCTTCGGCGGCCCGGCGTGTGGCGGGTTCGGATCCTGGGCGCGGACATGGCGCCGCTCATCAGGCCACGCTGAGGCGGCGTCCCACATGCCACAACCAGAAGGACCTGCAACTAACATACACAACTGTGTACCGGGGGGCTTTGGGGAGAAGAAGGAAAAAGAGGAGGATTGGCAACAGGTGTTAGCACAGGGCCACTCTTCCTCCCCCCCTCAAAAAAACCCATTCCTATGATTTTTGTATTAAATTACATAATGTGTCTTACTGTAAAGCATTTTTCTTAATTGTAGATTAAAAACGAGATTCTTCAGGGTGGTGTGCGTCGTGATTTTCAGCTGCCGCCTTTTTTAAACCTTGCAACAGCACAGGAAAGAAGGTTTTCCTTCTTTTCCCTCATTTTTGCAAATGAGGAAAGCTAAATTCAGAGAGATGCTAATTGCCCAGGTTTTCACATCATTTAGTGGAGATGGCCAGTGTTTCAGAATACAGAAACTGTTTACTTCCCATATGTCAAATAAATGTTTAATAATGAATGTTTAAAGTGAAAGTGAAATTATATTTTTTTAAGGAACTTTTTGGTCAGTGGAGAAATCAGAAGTATGATTATGAACTATGAAGAAAATAATGAAAATAAAAGTGCTGACATTCCTAAATTTTGATATATAACCGAAAGTAACAGCTTTCAATAGTCAGGAAAGAATGAAAATAAATTATGCATTTGTTTCAGGAGGTTCCCAAAGTCCTCCAAACAAACCGGCAAACAAGTGAACAAACAAAAAAACTGATAAAACTCTAAAGAAACCGGGAGTAAGAACATAATAAAGATAAATGAAATTAATACATGAGAAAACAAAAATAATAGGATAGGAACTAGCAGCAGGTACTAGGGATGAGAGGGAGAAAATGGCAATAAAGAAAAAAAATAATAGGAATAATTTAAAAAGATAAACTAGTAATAAAGCAATATCATTGATAAGAAAGGATAAAGTTGCATACTTAGGCGATTTAGTGTTCTGAGAGTACTGTGCTCAATCGTGTTAATATATTTGTTTCAAGCAAATGGATGATTTTTCTGGAAAAGTACTTTTAAAAAATTGGATTTAAAAAAAAGAAAACTTCGATAGACCAATGGCCATTGAAAATAACTTGAAGTCATTAAACAATTTGTTGACATTAGGGAAGCTTCTGCCCAAATGGTTTTAGTGGTATTGAGAGTTAGAAAATAAAGGTTGAATGAAAAAAATGTCAAGAAGAAAATAAAAAGGTGCCTAGATCCACTGAGGTAAGTGGTTAAAACTTGGATGATGAGGAATGTAGGATTAAGATAAGGCTGAGATCCAAGAGATAAAAATTTAGGGAAAGCACAGTTAAGAATTTATGAAAAAGAGAAAGGGACTGGTGCTCAGGTTGCCCTCTGAGGAGGCAGGGCCATGAGCCTCCTTTCAGTGCTTGTGGCCTAGAGGGCCTAGAGGGCCTTGACCGTTCAAGGTCAAACTTTCCCTTTCTGGGCAGGGAGAAAGGATTGTGACTCCCTACGCTTGCCTTGGACTTCGCTAGTCTAGGCAGGCAGGCTGGCAGGATTTCAGAGTCATTTCCACTACCACTTTTTCAGGATCCTTCCCTGGAGGCTGCAGACTTAGAAATTTAATTCAAAGGGGCATCTCCTGTCCCAAGAAGGAAGGGATAGCAAATTTAATAATTGGTAGTGCAGGGAAAGTTTTTAGAAAAAAATTATACTCTTCGCACACCCTACCCCAGACTAGATTCCAGTTAAAGAATTAAAGTGGAATGTTTAAATATAATTGGATTATTTAGCTGGTCTCTGAATGGATAGTGATAATTTGAACTTTAAAATATTAAAATTCTACAAAGGCTAAAGAGAAGGTGTGGTGTAGCTGGAATTTTTTTTTTTAAGCAAGTAGGATGAGGAATATTCTTTATATAGAGCCTTTGCCAAACAGCAACAGAAACACCCTGGTGGAAAAAGTGCAAAGGATAGGAACAATTTTAATAAATTGATAAAAATAATAAAATCTGAAAAAAATACTGAGCTTTATTATTAACTGAAGGAAATGCAAAATTAAAGAATAAGAAGATATTTTTCATCTGTCTAATTGGCAACAGATTTTATTTTTGAAGAAGAAGATCAGCCCTGACCTAACTGCTGCCAATCCTCCTCCTCTTTTCTGAGGAAGACTGGCCCTGAGCTGACATCCGTGCCCATCTTCCTCTACTTTATACATGGGACGCCTACCACAGCATGGCTTGCCAAGCAGTGCCATGTCCACACCCGGGAACTGAACTGACAAACCTCAGGCCATTGAAGCAGAAGGTGCACACCTAACCGCTGCGCCACTTGGCTGGCCCCAGCAACAGATTTTTGAAGAATGATAGTGTTGTTGGCTGGCAGAATTAGTTACATAATTTGCAGGGCCTAGTGCAAAATGAAAACATGGGGTCCCTTGTTTAAAATATAGAAAATCTCAAGACAGCAACAACAGAGCATTCAACTAAGCTTGAGGCCTTTCTGAGCATGGGGCCCTATGTGACTGCACTGGTTGCATTCCCATGAAGCTGGCCCTATTGACTTGCAAGGTGAGTATCTAGTCTTATATATTGAGATTGGAAGAGGAAATTGGTGGAAGCCTTTGGGAGGAAAACTTGGCAGATAGTTTTAAGAACTTTTTAGTTCATACCCTTTGTCCAGGTAATTTTATTTTGAGAAATCTAGCCTTGAAGGGAAGTATCAGGGATGTGGAAAAATAGTTTCAGTGATGGTCATTGCATTATAATTTATAGTAATGAAACCCCAAAATGCTTTCAAACAGAAAAATGGTTAAATTATGTCATAGAAATAACAGATGTGTTTTAGTGGGGAGGAAAATAGCAAAGTCTCCCCCAAATGGCAATTTTGTTTGTGGTTTCGTAGAGTGAATACAGCTTTTGTAGAAGAAAATTATTTTTTATTTTCCTGGTTATAGAAGAAATGGAAGTTCATTGTAGAACATTTTGAAATTAGAACATAGCTTTGAGGGGGAAAGTGTAATCTCCCTGCTCATAGATAACCCCTGGTGTAGTATTTTGGTTTACTTTCCAGTGTTTTTTCCTTTGCTTCATATGGTTAAGCATATATTCTAGGTACAGTTTGTTTCCTGCTTTTTTTCACTTAACATTATAACCTAGATGTTTCCCCACAACTATAACACAGCTAAACACTTTTTTAGTGAAATGTATTGTGCATACAGAAAAGGTCATAAACCATTAGTATAGAGCTCAGTTTTCACAAAAGGAACACACTGTCCATGTCTTAGGCTGCTAGATTAAGAAATAGAACATTACCAGCTTTTCAGGAGCCCCTTATGCTGTCCCCCCACAGTCATTATCACTGTTCCCCCTGCCCCCGTCCCAACGGTAACCACTATTCTGGCTAACACCTTAGATTTGTTTTGCCTGTTTTTGACCTTTATATAAATGGAATCATATAATGTGGACTTTTTTTTGAGCCTGGTTTCTTTCACTCAACAGCAAGATACATCCATATTCTCACTTTTGTTTAGAGTTCCAGTGTATGAATATACCATTCTATGGTGGCTCTGTTTCCTCTCGAAGACTTACTCTTGTCTGATTTTTTCATTTTGAACATTCTGGGGAGTGTGTAGTGATACTCATCGTGGTTTTAGTTCAGATTTCTCTGATAACTAATGAAGTTGAGCCCCGTTTTATACGTTTATTGGTCACTTAGCTTTCTTATTTTGTGCAATACCTGCTCAAATCTTTTAACCTTTTTGCTGTTGTTTTGTCTGCCTTTTTCTTTCTGGTTTGTGTGAGTTCTTTATATATTTTGCATATGAATCCAGTCTTTTGTAGGATATATAGGTATTGTAAAGATCTTTCCTCATTCTGTATAATACACAGTAATTTTAACTCATTTATTTATTTATTTTAAAAATATTTTATTTTTCCTTTTTCTCCCCAAAGCCCCCTGGTACATAGTTTTGTATTTTTAGTTGAGCGTCCATCCAGTTGTGGCATGTAGGATGCCTCCTCAGCATGGCTTGATAAGCGGTGCCATGTCCGCGCCCAGGATCCGAACTGGAGAAACCCTGGGCTGCCAAAGCGGTGTGTGCGAACTTAACTGCTCAGCCATGAGGCTGGCCTCTTAGCTCATTTCTTTTTTGAAAGGAAATTCTTTCTTCTGTAGTTCATCAAATTAGTTCAGTTCATTGTGGCTTGGAGTTCAAGTCTCTTTTTCCTTCAATGCCATTTCTGAAATATTTGTACCCTGTGCCTGTGGACTTTCCAGACCTGGGAATGGGAGTGAGGGAGCATCACGTCTGTAGATGTGTAGATTTCTGTGATCGTGTATTGAGTGATTTGTGTGAAATGAGCTAACTCCGTTTGCCTCAAATCACCTCCACCCCACTGTCCAGTCCTAACTGTACAGGCCATTTGTTAAGTCTCTGTGTAATTTCTGCAGGTCGTGAGGTTTCTGTATCCTTTCTTCACCTGATACAACTTTGCCCACTGTCTTGTACAACAGTGTATTCTGGAGCAACCTGCCTAGTAAAGGATCTCCATCCTGCAAAGGGCCAAGCTCTAAAGATGCTGCCGATGACAGAGGTTTTGGATATCTTGAGGAATCCCCAGCTCTTTCATCTACATGATCAAGAAGAGAATCCAGAAACCATCCCCATAAGGAACCCAGGGGTTCTGAAAGTTTCTCACGAAAAGTTTAGGCATTTTCAGTACCTGTCAATGACCGGACCTCACCAAGCTGTGAACCAAATCCAGGAGCTCTGCTGGCAATGGCTGCAGCCAGAGACCCACACCAAGGAGGAGATGATGGAGCAATTGGTGCTGGAGCAGTTTCTGAACACCCTGCCAGAGGAGGTTCAGACATGGGTGAGGTCGAAACAGCCCAAGAACAGTAAGGAGGCAGGAACTCTGGTGGCCAACTTGATCCAAGCGTATGAGGAGAAAGGTGAGAGAGGAAGGAAGCAACTGGTTGTTTGAACATCTGCTGTATGCCTGGTGTGTAATAGGAGCTGAATAAAGCTTTGTCAAATGAATGAAAGAACTAATTTTATAATCCAGTCTAATCTGCCTCCTGTAGATGAAGGAAATTTTGGGTTTGGCTTTTGCTTTTAATATTTATTATTTCTCTGAGAGTACGCTTTCTCTCCAGCTTTGTTCCTCTCCCCCCACATTTCTTATCCGGCCTAAATTTTAGTATCAACACAAGTCAATGCACACAGCAAAACGAAAAAGAGGGCATAAAATGTGGGAGATAACAAGGTCTGGAAGTTTAACCTCTGCCAAAATTTGGCTGGTTTCTTGGGAACTCAAGTTACTAGATTGGAACTAAGGACATTTCAGTAATGAGAGAAAGCCATTTACACCTTATAGTTCCTTGAATAAAAATGATTACAAACTAAAAACAAAGTATTGTTTGGGTATATATATACAAAGAGAGAGAGAGAGAAAGAAAAAGGCAAGGGAACAATAAATATGAATCCAAGACCATAGTTATTTCTGGAGAGAAGGCTAGAGTGTGGACAGGAAAAGGCATATGGGTAGATGTAAGTTATTGGAAATGTTCTAGTTTTGGGGTTGGGTAGTGAATTCACAGGCCTTGATTATACTTAAAAATATAAATGAATAAATTTAAAATAAATGTGAGGGTCGTGCATGGCTCAGTGCTGATATCATATCCTGAATTAAAGATTATGATTAATCCAGTTCTGTGCACCTGAATTCCTTAAAAAGACTTTTGAAGATGCTAATAGTGAATATGTTGAGCATTTACAATGTACTATATTCTAGGTTTTATAGTATTAATGTTTTATACATATTAATTTATTTACTTCTCTTAATAGCTCTTGAAGTAGGTATTACTTCTTGATCTGTAGATGAGAAGACAGAGGCACAAAGAGGTTGAGTACCTTGCCCATGGCTCCACGATTAGTAATGGCCATAGCCAGGATTCAGACCTGGGTGGCTGGTTCCAGCATTAATCATGGTGTTACACTGCCTCAGGTGGACACAGGGGATATTGTCCCAGGGTAAAGACTTGGCCAAAGGCACAGAGCTATTGACAGAGCTGTAGTTGGCGGCAAAGGAAAGAGAGCTCCCTAGGATAGAAAGAAACAACAGATTAATGAAAGGTGCACTTGGGAAGAGACTACAGGCAAGGGTGGCCTTCAAGATTCAGGTTTCTGTGGGGAATGTGGTGGCTGTCTTCTAGGTCAGTGAGTGAAAAAGATATAGGAAAAGCTTAATAATAAGAGCTGCCTTTTTTTTTTTAAATGCCTACTGTATGCTTTACACATGTAATGTTTAATCCTTACAAGAGCCCTTTGAAGTATAGGTATTATTATTTCCTTTTTACTGTTGAGAAACTGAGGTTCCTTGGTGATTGAGTGGATGGTGATGCTGGGAACCACTGATACAGAGAGAACATCCACTTTATTTGGAAGGCAGGGGGGAGCCACTGGGATTTAGAGCTGGAAATGACCAGAGCTCTTTTTTGGAACTTACTATATTGAGCTGAAAAAAGATTTTTATGGTCTTTCTCTTATCACAGAAAGTCTCAGACTGCTGCTACCTCCCGTGGCAGGATGGGGTGGCATGGGAGTGACAGGCCACTCTCTGTGTCTGTAGGTGCTGCCAGACTAGACTCAATTCCATCCATGACATTCCTTTCTCTCTTCTAGGTTTTCTCGCTCAGGACTCTGTCCTTGCAGAAAAGAACACCGAAGAAGACCGAAAGGACACAAAGATGTTTGACAGTCTGCCATCTGCTGGATCTCCTGTGAGTCAGGCTTTCTTCTGACTTGGTTATCCAGTATGGGCATCTCATCTCACCTTCCTGATTTCCAGACCTTCTCTATTTAATTAAACCAAACCCTCATTTTCTTTAACTCTTTCTATAAGTATCACCTGACTGAGCCTTTCCCTGGCTATTTCATCTAAAATTTTCTTCTGACTTTTTATATCTCCCTTCTTTGCTTTATTTTTCTCTATTGCAGTTATCACTATCCCACATACTATTTCTTTAACATGTTTCCTCTTTTCCTATCTCTTGAATGAATTGTTTTTTAAAATTTGTTTAGTATTCCATTTTATCTCCCCTTTTGGCTTATTCAAAACAACCCTCATTTGCACTATTACTGTGCTTGTTTATATATGAAATGAATGGCAGCTAATATAAGGACATGAAACTGTTGTGAGATTTTCCTTTTTTCAAGAATGTGCTCCTTAGTGTTCTTGTTAAATCACATTTTGAAACGTTAAAGACAATTGATGAAATTAATATGCTGCACTTCCTTTAGAACCAGAATAAAATTCATGGGGGGTGGCGATTAGGAAAAAAATTGTCTTAAAAGGTTCCTTAAGAGGGAGATAAGGAAAAAAGGTTGAGAAACACTGTTCTAGAAGATCTGCTCCTGACAGTAGCCCTCTGTCCTTGCAGTGTCCATGTCAAGAATCCCAAGTGGAGATGCCCACAGGAGCTGCTGAGGTAATATAAATAAGGAATTTATAAATGGTTGGATTGTGACAAATGGGAGTGCCTGCCCCATTTAAGGGGCAGCTTTGACTCAGCTTCAGCTGATGGTACCATGTGAGAATGTGGGCCTGGGTCCCCTGATCGTCCAGTTTTTTAAAGAGAAACCAAAGTTCCAGTTAATAATGTTGAATCTACAAATTTTTTGGTGTTGGCAGCTAATATGAATTTTAAAAAAGAATAAAAAACTCATGTGAGCCAAACCAACCCCTCTGTAGGACCTGGGCAGCCGGTAGGTGACTTCTAGTTTAAATGAAATGTTCATTGGTCTGCATAATGTTTCCTGAAAACACAGAAGATATATATTAATAAAATGGGTATCATAGTATTATATAGTCTTCTAATATCTGCTTTTTAAGTTCAACCTCAGGTTACCAAGATTGGTGCATGTAACTATAGTTAATTAGTTTTTATTGCTGGAATATTATTCCATTGTATGACTGTACTGTGATATATTTGTTTCTTCTACTATAAATGGACTTTGGGTTGTTTCCAGGTTTTGGACAAACAGCACTGTTATGAACATATATGTCTCCAAGTACACACAAGCAAATACTCCTATGAATACAATTTCTGGGTCCAAAGTGGTTTACTGATTTACATTTCCCTTAGCATCTTATAAGAGATCCTGTGGGTCCACATTCTAGATAACATTTGGTATTGGCAGTCTTCTTAATTTTTGTCAGTTGAATGGGTATAAAATGGTACTCTGTCATTTTTATTTGCATTTCCTTGTTTATTAATAATAATAAATATCTCTTCATATTTATGAGCTCTTTGCATTTTATGGATAAGTCACAATCACCTACCCACACTCACTTGTAAGAAAGAACCAGAGCCAGGACTTAAACCCAACTCGCTCTGATTCTAGACGCTGAGGTATACTGCTCAGCTTTTAATTATGGGCATTCATTCTTTCTTTATAAAGTGGCTGAAAAAGATCTTTTTCCTCCAATCCAACTCTGTAGCCATTAGCAGCAGGAACTGTCTCAGAAATGTTCCCCCTTCTCAGACTACAAGACAAAGAAAGGTACATTGCCAGGTCCCTGTAGCCTCCGGGTTAGAACACGTGGATTAGAAGCTTTCTACTGGTCTGAATGTCAACTTCCGTGGTCAGCCCTCTCATCTGGCTCCTTCCCCGCTCCCTGGGATGACTTCTGGATTTCAATCATTTGGGAGTTTTCTGGTGTTTTAGGAGTTGGTGACTTTCGAGGATGTGGTTGTGGACTTCAGCCCAGAAGAATTAAGCTGCCTTACTGCTGCTCAGAGGAACCTCTATCGGGAGGTGATGCTGGAGAATTACAGGAACCTGGTCTCCCTGGGTAAGTCTGCCTTCTCCATGGAACTCAGTTTCTGCCCTCTGGGGAGATGGTTCTCAACTCTTTTCTGTCTTCCTATCAGTAACAATGGTTCACCATGTTGATGAGTCTCAACGCAAATCAGAGACAATATTTTAGTATCACACTCACTGTTACTTGTAATATAGCTAACATTTATTGAGCAGTTAATATGTGTCAGGCACTAGTCTAAGCCCTTTACATATCTTAACACCTTTAGTCTTTTTTTTTTAAAGATTGGCACATGAGCTAACATCTGTTGCCAATCTTTTTTCCTTCTTTTTCTTCCCAAAACCCCTAGTACATAGTTGTATATTCTAGTTGTGAGTGCCTCTGGTTGTGCTATGTGGGACGCCGCCTCAACATGGCCTGATGAGTGGTGCCATGTCCATGCCCAGGATCCGAACCAGTGAAACCCTGGGCTGCCGAAGTGGAGGGCGCGAACTTAATCTCTCGGCCACGGGGCAAGCACCTCCTTTAGTCTTTATACTGGTTCTATGACAGGGAGGTATATTTGTTGTTGTTGTTACTATTGCCATTTTACAGGTGAGCAAACTGAGTCATGGAGAAGTTCAATTACTTGTCTAAAGTCACACAGGTACAAAGTGGCAGAGCTTGGATTTGACCTCAAGCGGTTTGACTCCAGAATCTGCCCCCTTCAGCTCTGCTGTGCTGTCCAACAGGGGTTTGCTTCATCAGGTCTTGGTACAATAGGTGTCTTGCAATGATGTTTTTTGAATGGCTGAAGGAATTGCTGACAATTCCAGGAGCTTGAAAGTCTTCTACTGGCCTTGAGGTTTGAGAGTCAGATTGTCCGTCTCTCTTCAAAATCCAGAGTTGTTTACCTCTCCCCACAAGCTAAATGTTTTTGTTGTCAGTGTCAGGATCCTCTTTTCAGTGGCTTTTCTGGGGCCTGAGGTCTCATGAAAAACACAATCGCAACCAAACACTATTCCCACCATAAGCTGGTGCTCTTTTATCCCTGTGAATTCAGAGACCTGCATGGGGAAATGGAGCGCTTTACTTCAAACCTGGCACAGGGGTGTGTAATTTGAACTATGACTTTTATTGCTCACAAAGAAATGTCTTTTTCAACGTATTCTACACTCTTCTCTCGGTTACCACATTTTATGACTTAAAATAGAAGTGAGAGTATGGAGAGAGGGAATAAATCAGTTTTATCTTTTCAGCCCTCGTGCAATGACCTGGAGGCGTGTCCATTTTCTTGTGAGCCCTTGGCTTCTTACAACACTGAAGGTTTTGGGTTAATAAAGATCTTACATGTCACCTAGGACGTTGTCTTTGCAAGTGTGGAATGAGTATAGTGCGTTCTATAGATTATTTTAGGTGGTACATGGACAGCATGAAATAATCCTTCAATCACTTGGTGAGAAAGCAACTCCTTCTAATTTTCTTCCAAACCTTCTGATTACATAAGGTAGAGAATATCACTTGGGTGATAGCATGTCTCTGCATCTTGTTGATTATTCGTTTTAGCAAAGAGAGATCAGACTTCAGGCTCTGAGCCTTAGATAGTCAACTGAAGATAGCTAGTGCTCAATAACCTTAGTTGCTGTTGTATCTATTGCTATGTTACCTTCAGGTTTTTTTTTTTAATGATAGTAGTTTCTATTACAGGGTTGATATAAAGGTTCCATTTAAGTTAAGTGCATTTAAGTTAAAAAGAGAGGTGATCTAGAGAAAAATCTTAAATAAATACTAAATACTACTATAAAGGGCACATATATAGGGCTAAAATGTGAGAGTCATTCATTAGTCAGTGAACTCACAATGTGCTAGGTACTGTTATAGGCTTGGGGTTACAAAATGGATGAGAATTCCTGTTCTCATGGATGTTACATTCTAGTAGGGTGAGAGAGACAATAAACAAGTAAGTAATAAGGTAATATCTTAGTCGATTTGGGCTGCTATAATAGAATACCACAGGCTGGCTGGCTTCTAAACAACAGAAATTTATTTCTCACAATTCTGGAGGTTGGAAGTCCAAGACCACAGTGCCAGAACTGTTGGGTGAGGGTCCTCTTCTGGGTCGCAGACTTCTAGTGTCCTCATGTGTTGGAAGGGGCTAGGGCACTCTGTGGGATCTGTTTTCTAAGAGCACTAATCCCACTCATGAGGGCTCCCCGCTCATGACCTAAGCACCTCCCAAAGGTCACATTCCCTAATACTATCACATTAGGCACTAGGATTTCAACATGCATTTTGGGGGGATACAAACATTCAGACCATAGCAGGTGGTATGCAAATGAGTGAAGTTTGGGAAACATTGAACTAAGGGAAGGGGAGAAAAAGCATTTTAAGACCAAGGGAACGAAGGTTATCACAGGAGGAAAAGAACCATATGTTCAGTTTTTGAGCACCTACATCGCCAGAATGCCCATGCTGAAGTAGAGAGCCTGGCACACGGCCCTCAAGTACCCTCTTCAGTTTTTACTCTAGAGCAGAGTTTTCCAACCACAGCACTTTTGACATTTGGACCAGATCATTCTTTGCTGTGGGAGGCTGAACTGTGCATTGCAGGATGTTTAGCAGCATTCCTGGCCTCTACGTACTGGACACCAGTAGCACTCCCTTCTCCCCTTGCAGTTGTAACAATCAAAAATGTCTCCCAACGTTGCCAAATGTCTCCTGGGGGCAAAATCGTTGGAAACAACCTTCATTTTTCTTCTGTGTGAATTTGCATCTTCCTTATTATCTCAGAGTCTTTAGAGCCCAGCCTGGGAGTTGCTGTGGGTGCAGGACAAAACCCCCAGGTTATGAGTCTCCTTCTTCAACAGGGTACCAGTTCCCTAAACCCGACCTTATCTCACGGCTGGAAGAGGAAGAGTCACGTGTGATGGAGGAAGACAGCAACACAATATGTCAAGGTGGGTAGTGAGGGGGAGGCCCATGGAGACTGGAATCATGGAAAGATAACCGCAGTCACTTGGGGTGGGGCCGGGAGCTGTTAGTCAGGGAGCTTCCTCAGAGCCCACTCAGGTCAGGGAGAAGGCCAGTAGGTGGTCTCTCCTCAGGGCCTCACATGGCTTTCCCACCTCGTGTGCTCAGCACTTCCCTTCATCTCCTCTCCGAAGCTTATCTCTTCCTGCAGTGTGAGTCCTCTCCTGCCCAGCTGCACGAAGGCCGGGTTCCCTCTTCTCCAGTGTTCCAGACCTTCCATTCATTTGTGCCTTTCCCTTCACAGTTAGAAATCATAGGTCTTTCCTCTTTAACTGAGACAAGCAAAAAACCTTTGGTGTGATACCCTGTCTCTTTCCAGCTGCCTCCCCCTTTCCCTCATGTCAGCTCCTCAGACTTTTTGATACCCAAAAGGTTCCTTCCCTTTCCCTCCTTAACCCCTGAAATCTGGTTTCCATCTCCCTACCTCTGCCAACACACACACACACAGTTCTACAACTTCCCCCAAAGCTCCTACATCCTTAGGGCTCAAGAACAGAACCTTCTAGACTTTCTCTTCTCCAAACTCTATGGCTACAATATTATAATATTTACCATCTCTATGAAATCTCTTTCTTTGAATTATGTCACTGTGTATGTCAGTCAGCATCATCATTGTCCTTCAATTACAGTTAACAGAAAATCACTTCCAAACTAAGCCATAGAGGGATTATTAGTTTACAGCACTGGTCAACTGGGCTTTGAGGGTGGTTGGATTTAAGGGCTCAGTGATGTCATCAAAGACCTAGTTTCATTTTCTCTTTTCACTCTGCCAACAAATCCTAGATGTGCTTTCTTGTTCCTGTCCAAAGAGAGAATGGGAGAGCAGGTGTATCAAAGAAGCATTCTCAAGAACGAGGAAGCTCTTTCCCAGAAGCCCTTGACACAACTCTCCTCACTTTTCATTGTTCCATTTTGGGTCACATCTCATTGCTGAACCTGTAGCTGTGCTCACTCTAGTGCTAGTTAACACTGTCCTCCCTGCCTTTTCCTGGGTGGGTGAAGTGAATGCTCAAACAAAATTCAGGGACCTACCAAGAGGACTCCTCTCCCTGTCTTTGTTTCTTTCATTGTCTTCTCTTCTGTACTGTAGTTTGTTCATTCATTCTTTCATTTGGTCAGTCATTCCACAGATATTTATTGAACTTCTGTGGTAGGCCAGCCACTGTCGTAAGTTCTGTGGATTCAGTAATGAACAAGACAGACAAAATCCCTCCCTTTGTGGAGTTTGCATTCTAATGGGGATGGTAAGTGATAAACAAACAAATGGTAGAATCTGTATAAAGCAGACAAAGTGGCATATAGGAGACTGCTTAAAATGGGATACTCAGGGGGCCAGCCCTGGGGCCGAGTAGTTAAGTTCACATGTTCCGCTTCAGTGGCCCAGGGTTTCGCTGGCTTGGATCCTGGGTGCGGACATGGCACCGCTCATCAAGCCATGCTGAGGCGATGTCCCACCTGCCACAACTAGAAGAACCCACAACTAGAATATACAACTCTGTACTGGGGGGATTTGGGGAAGAAAAAGCAGAAAAAAAAAAGAAGAAGATTGGCAACAGTTGTTAGCTCAGGTGCCAATCTTTAAAAAAAAAAAAAAAAGGTAGGCAAGGCCTCACTGAGGAAGATTTGAATGAAACTAAAGGGGGAACCACATAAAAAACCTTGAGGAGGAGTGTTGTAGGCAGGGGGAACAGCAAATACAAAGGCCTCAAGTTTGGAATGAGCTTGGATGTTCGAGAAACAGGAAGAAGGGCAGTGTGGCCTGAGTGAAGTGCACTCAGGGTAGGAGATGAGGTCACGGAGACAGATACAGGCCAGCCCATGAAGGGATATGTTAAGGAATATGGATGTCATTCCAAGTGAGATGTGAAAAAGATATTGGAAGGTTTTTAGCCAAGAATGAGTTAGTGTTATTGACCACTAGTCACATGTGGTTACTTAAATTTACACTAATTAAAATTACATAAAATTTAAAGTTTAGTTTCTCAGTCACACTAGACACATTTCAAGTGTTCGTGAGCTGCCTGTGTCTAGTGACTACTGTATCACACAGAAAAAATATAGACCATTTACATCATAGCAGGGAGTTCTATTGGGCAGCACTGTTCTATGGAAAATGAGCTTTAGGCAGACCATCAGAGAAACCGGTTGGGAGCCTGTTGGAGTTCAGTAGGCTAAAGCTGACGGAGGCTGGTGCTGTGATTGCAGAGTGTTCAGGTTTGAGGTATTCTCTGAAAGGAGAACTGGCAGAACCTACTGAGACATCAGAAGTAAGGCAGGGCGAGGAAAGCAGAGGAGCCAGGAAGGACTGGGCTGTCTCATAGTCTTCCATGCTTGAGTCTTCAAAGATAATTTCCTAAGAGATCTAATCCATCATGATGGGTCCACTTATCTCTCTTCTCCTGTTGACTGCCTAAGCTATATTCTGGTTCTGCTGTTTCTCCTGGACTCTGCTCACCTCTTCCCAGCATCTGCCAGGATGCGACCACTGTGTTCATCATTGTCTCTTCCAAGCCACAATCTTATACTTGATTTTCTTGGCTTCAGTTTCTTTCCCACTCAGGGAGTTGCCTTTATAAAGCACAGACTTGACCAGCTTCTTACCACTCTCAAAAGAAAATCCAAACTTTTAGCAAGACATTTAAATCCCTCCCAGGCTGACCTGAAATCATATTCCAGCCTCATCTCTCACAGATATTCCAAGTAAAACCCTGTGTTTCTGGCTCCCCAGGCCTGGATACTCACAGTTCAGTATCTTTGCTCAGGATGTTTTATAAGCTTGCCACCCCCTTCACCGCTTACTGAGCCCAAATGCCATCCTCTCTGCTAAACTTTCCTGTTCCTCAGTGGAATCAATCCCCTCGTCTCTTCTCCTGTAGTCATTTATAGTCAGATTAGCGTCTTTTTTACACTTCTCATGACAATCTGGTTGGGTAATACCTTGCACAAAGTAGGCATTTAATAAATGTTGAATTGAAGGGAATTAGTTGGTTGGCAGTGTAGACAAGCGATTGGAAGCCAAGAAGAGAGTTAGAATTTTTTTGCTGTATTCTGAGTGAGAGGTTGTTGACCTGTTGACTCCAGTGTTTCCTCAGTGGTCTTTCTGAACTATGATAATAGGCATTCTTAAAAAAAAAACACAAAATGTGTTCCATGGTGAGATCAGTTTGAGAAACGCTACATTCTGTACCTTCCCTCTTTGGGATTCAAGATGCCAGTGAAGGTTCTGAAGACTCCTACAGGAGTGAAACCTGCTTGACTTGTATTGTACAAGATTTCCCAAATTGATTTGACAATGGAATCCCTTTATGGCCCCAGCTATTTGTTTTTTAGAACACTAGTGATCTACTAAACATGGTCTGGAAAATGCTGACAGATCCCAGTCCCAGCTCTTTCTCTGGTTTCCTCATTCTCTTGTCTGTGTCTTTGGCATCTTTGCCAACCTTCAGTCCTCCTGGGTGGTCTCTTTTCTGCCTCTTCCTCAACCTTCCTTGCTTACTCTCCTTTCCATCCTTTTCCAATTCTCTCCTTAGGTTCCCAGAAAATGGTCAAACCTCCATAGATCTGTCCTGTTATCTTTGGTCTCTTTATTCTGTTTCTCCTATAATGATGTGTCTCTCTGAGTAGAAAGAATAGAGGAACTTTTACATTTCTTTTAGATTGGGAGAAAAAACTGGAAACCAAAGATGTAACTCCAGAGCAAAGCCTGCCTGTACAAAAGTCATCCTTGGGGGCAGGAACGGAGGGTTTGGAGGTAGGTAACTTCTGGCCTGTCTATGTAGGAGAGTCTTCTCCTGATGATCCATCAGAATCACACCAGGTCAACCAGGAGAAATTTTTGAGTCCTTTAACAGTGAGTGACCCCAAGACCCTCACTCAGGAAAGAAGCCATGGCAGTGATGAATTTGAGAGAAGTTCAAATCCTACTAAACAGTCAGAGGCTCCTCTAGGAAAGGATCCCCAGGAATGTGCTACTCCTAGAATTTACACCAGTTCCCAGCCAGTGGACAATAAGCCTTTCCTCCAAGACAACAAATACCACAGATGTGAATTTTGTGAAAGAACCTTTAGTACCAAAACAGCCCGTGAGATACATGAGCGGATCCATACTGGGAAGAAACCGTTTGAATGTAAACAGTGTGGAGAAGCCTTCTACCTCATGCCACACCTCACCAGACACCAGAGGACTCATCCTAGTGAGAAGTCCTCTGGATGCAATGAAGGTGGAAAGTCTTTCATTCAGCGTGCAAATATCTGTGGCCGTGTAAGAATTCATAGGCAGGAGGAGTACTATGAATGTTTTCAGTGTGGCAAAGCCTTTCTCCAGCATGTGCATCTTTTTCAACATGTCAAAGCCCATGAGGCAGCAAAAGCCCTTCCACCTGAGTTGCCCCACAACAAGACATATTTAATTCGCTATCAGCGGAAACATGACTATGTTGGAGAAAGAGCCTGTCAGTGTTGTGACTGTGGCAAAGCCTTCAGTCAGAGTTCACATCTCATTCAACACTATCGAATTCATGCTCAAGAGAGGCCTTACCAGTGTCAGCTGTGTGGGAAGTGTTTCAGCCTACCTTCATACCTCACTCAACATTATCAACTCCATTCTCAAGAGAAACCTGTCGAGCGCAATTACTACTGAAAAACCTCCAGTAAGAGAACATTCTCAACATATTTGGCTTCATCCTGGAGAGAGACCCTCTGAGAGCTATGAATATGAGAAAGCCATCCACCAGCCCTCACACCTCATTAACGACTTGAAAATTCATCATAGTGTGGTCAAAAACAGTGAATAGTTGCAAGAGTGTAGAACAGTTTTTTGCAAAGGGAGATTCAACACGTGTCAGCAGTCACACAGGCCAAAAAGCCTTACAAAGAGTATTTTTGTTGCATAGGAAAGAAGCTGATAGATTTTTCTCTCCTTTGGTGGTATTTGTAGAATGGAGAACCCTGATTTTGACATCCCGACAACACACCTGTAACTGGCTGTTGGGCTCCAGAGTGGCAATCTATTGCCTGGGTTTTTATAGAAATGTTTACATGAAATATTTTCACCACAAGAGATGTATCAGCACAGGGCATGGTAAAAAGATTTTCCAGGTGTGCCTATATCGATTCATCCACAAAGCTGATATAATTGGTAATATATTTACATCGTACCTCATAGTTTACAAAACATTGCCATGTATGTTCTCTTATTTGATCCTTAAGGAATGCTGCAGTGTACTAGTGAGGCTATTTATTCCGTTTTTACAGAGAAGGCAAATTTGAAACTCTAAGTTGTCAGTTGATTTATCTAAGGTTGTAAGTGATGGAGCAGGAACTGAACCCACTTTTTTAAATTCCTGCCATGCCATATGCTCACTGAAGAAAAGCTACAGCCCTATACCTACTGCAGCCATCTTCCTCGTTAGTAATCCTGGCAGTGTTTCATGTTAAGTCAGATGAGGACACTTGTAGTATCAGGGGTTCGGAAAGCTTTCTTAAAGAGCGTGAAGTTCTGATAGGCATTTCTCTTGCGATTTAAGATTAGATGGTGACTTTTTGAGACACTAATTCAGGGAAGTATATTTTTGCTAAACACTTTCTTGTAATTGTTCTTGTAGATTGTAAAGCCGTTACTGATCGAGTAGAGGAGTATTTTTTGTAGTTGTTTGAGGGGTTGGGGTTTCTTATTTTCCTTTTTCCCTCCTTTTAAAAAACCCCGTTTGAAAGCAGTATTTCTGCTTTCTTAGGTTCTGGCCTCATCAGCACAGCAAACTTTACCCCAAATCCTAATCTGTGCTGAGCATATTTCACTTTTTTTGGTGGGGGTGGTGAGGAAGATTGCTCTGAGCTAACATCTGTAGCCAGTCTTCCTCTTTTTGTTTGAGGAAGATTGTCGCTGAGCTAACATTTGTGACAATCTTCCTCTGTTTTGTGTGTGGGACGGCGCTACAGCATGGCTTGATGAACAATGTGTAGGTCTTCGCCTGGGCTCCGAACTCGCGAACCCTGGGCTGCAAAAGCAGAGTTCCCGAACTTAACCACTATGCCACCAGGCTGGCTCCCATACTTTACTTTTTAAAGGGATCAGCCCTGAATTGCACTATAACTCTCTTTCATACCTTATTGCTATAATGCTAAAAGTTTTCCATCACTGACTTGAATGGTGGTCAAATACAAAGACGTGGTAACAGGTTGGACCTGGAGTCTCGGAACCTGATTCCTCTTCTGGAAGGGTGGGTTGTTGCTATTGTCATTCACTGCTCTACTTTTTCTCATCCAGTCACTTTTGAAGTTGATCTCTGATGTGTGGCTCCAAAGTCATGAAATGCAAAACAAACATGACTGGTCAGAACCTACACCAGCCAAATGAGTGCCACTACACAACCCCTCCTCTTCATTTCAAAGTTCTTGAGGAAACAGTCCTCATTGGCTGGCCCTATTTTCTCACCACAGTCTACTCTCCAACCCACCGTAAAGTGGTTTCTGATCCTGCCACCACTACCACAAGGGGACATGATGACAATAGGTCTTAATGTTGGTGATGTTAATTAATGTTGATGCCTTGATTTAAAGTGGTATCTGCTGGATTTTTCTACTATAAAGCTACTATTTATTTCTTTTTGTAATTAATAAATATCTTGCAGGAGAAACTTTGAGACCATGCAAATATCCAGTTTCTCCTCAGACTTACCCACTAAATTCTGGCATCTAGCCGAGAGGATCTTGCCTACAGCCTTTATTACTCTGTGGTATTGTAATGGCAATGTTTCATTTCCCTCATTCCTTCTACATTTATAGAATTCTCCTGTGAGGAAGAGTTATCTATTTATTTATTCAGTAATTTATATCAGTATGGATTCATGGATATTTATTTTATTCCATGGACTATAGTTCATACTGACATTATTTATTTTGTTGTTCACATTGTTCCACTTCTCGCCATTGGCTCAAGTTGGCTCCTGTGCCTTTTCAACAAGTTTTCATCCTTTTCTGAAAACTTATAATTTCCTATGCCCTCCTTTATTTCTCTCCCTTCACACCTAGGAACCCTTGTCATGCGTTTATGATGGTTTCTCCCTCATCACTGTCTCATGAAATCTGCTTCTTTCCCCAGGGTCATAGGTTAACTCAGGCCCTTATCGATCTCAGTCATTTCATTTCTCTCTTCACCATTTTTGCTAAATCTACCTTCTATCTGGATTGTTATTTACCTGATACATTTTCTTTCAATTGTCTCATCTCTATTTTTTTAAACTTCAATACATCTTTCTAAATCACCTCAAAGGGTTTTACCCAGGCCGTAATCAGGTTTCCCTGATCAGCTTCAAGATGTCCTTTTACAGTTGGCTTATTTCAATCTAGATCCAAACATATTCCGCAGGTTGCATTTGGTTGTCTGATCTCTTGAGTCTCTCTTAATCTAAAGCAGTCTCCTCTCACCTTTTTTAAATGCCTTGTGTGACCCGAGGATAATGTAGAAATACACTTCCTCCTTCCCCTGCCCAATTCCTAATATGTCTAAGAGTTATGGTACTACTCGTACATTAAGGTTTAATTTTTTTAAATTTAGGAGCATCCATTTTTAAAAACAATTATTTTTAATTGTGGTAAAAAACATATAACATAAAATTTACCGTCTCAAACATTTTTAAGTGTATAGTCCAATAGTTTAGTGTAGTCACATTCTGGTGCAACAGATTCCCTAGGACTTTTTCATCTTGCAAAACTAAAACTCTATACCCATTAAACAGTAACTCCCCATTGCCTCCTCCTCCTAGCCCTGGCAGCTATCATTCTTGCACTCATTTTTCTTTTTAAAGCTTTGTGTGATTATGCAAGTAATACTGGAAGAAACTGGATCAGTTGTTGTATGGAATCGCCCCCATTCTGAATATATCTGCTTGCTTCCTGTGGTATCCTTAAGCTTGTTCCTCTCTCCTCTGTATTTTCTATAAATGAAAGTTAGCTCTAAACTCTGGAGACTTAATAATTAGATTCAGCTTCAACTTCCCTGCAAGAACAGCTCATTGATGGTTTTGTGTGGTTTATATCATAACCCATCAGGGCACAGTGTTGGCCCTTCCCAAAGGCCCAGCCTTTTAAAGTCATTCTCCAAGCCACTGCACCAGTCACAGGCAGTGAGGTTTCATTTTTCACCGTCACTGGATTCTTCCTGGGCCAGCTGCTTTAGCTCCTTCTTCATTACCTCTTGTAGACTTTTCTCTACATGGCCCCCTCCATCACTCCACCCTGGTTTTCAGACACTTGAATTAGGAGGTGGCAGAGACTCCTTGAGGGGTTTGGGTGTGGGCTTTTTGTTGAGGACCCTGGGCTGGGGCTTCAGGCATCTTGAGGAGCCTTAACTAGAGAAAGTCAGGGAGGATCAGACTAGACTTTGTTCTGATGCTTCTTTTGTGCCACAAATGGCAGTGGTGACAACGTGGATAGTTAACTTGTCACCTGTAGACTATCTGGAACATATAGAAGATGCACAAGCTGCTGCCTCCGTATTTTACAAGCTACACTTGAGCTGACGGCACTGGCCGTACTTCAGCCTGTTAGTTTGGCTTTCAGCTTGCTGCGTTTCTTGCTGCTAGCTTGGTGGGCTCCAAGGAGAATGCTTTTCTGCTTCCTGCTCTCCCCCTTCTTCCCCCCCCCCCCCCCCCCCCCCCCCCCCAGTTCCTAACACATCTGACAGATTGGGTACTGCTCTTATATTCAGGTTCCTTCTTTTTTAAATTTAGAAACCTTCATGTTTTAAGCTTTCTTTTTTGTGATTATGTAAGTAATACATATTCCTTGAAGAAGATTAGAAAATAACGTTTGTTTTTTCTTTGAATATTTGTATTTCTCTCTCCCAGATACACTTGTTGCTAAAAGGGTTAAAATTGTCCAGGCATTTTTCTTCCTATGCATAGATCTATATAAATTTAGAAAAAAATGATACATTTTTATGAAATAGAATCATCCCACTAACACTGTTTAGAAGGCTGTAGTTTTGATTCTGATGTATCATGAACATCTTGCCATATCCATAAATGCACCCCGCAATTTTCGTCCTTCAGGACTGCCTAGTACTTGGTTGCATAGCTATGTCCTCATTTATTTCACTAGCCGCCTAGGGCTGGAAACGGGGTCTCTTGTAATTTCTCTCTTGCATGTGCGTTGCTGCTGCAGTCGTGCTTCCTCGTTATCTCTTGGGTCTCAGCATTTCCGTTACCGGTTCGCTCCGATGTCTTTGCATACGGTCACGTTTCCTAAGGGGAGATTCCCAGCAGTCAAATTTCTGGGTCAAAAGGTATGTGTATCTTGAAGGCTTTCGAAACACCCCCGGCCTCATCCCCACATGGTCTAAAAGTCATGCTTATTTTTTCTCTAGAGTACAACTAAACTATTCAACTCTCCCCCACACCTTGAAGAACTGGCTCTGATAACCCATCTTAGGAAGTAAAAGGTCTGAAGTCAGGCCTGGAAAGAGCCACAGATGGACTAGTTTGTTAGAACCCTAATTTTAACGTAGTTTTATTAGGTTTATTTTCCTCACGAAACAAATAATACTATGCATATTAAAAAACTTTGGAAAGCAAAGGAGGCTAGTAAACTTCCTAATAGTCCTAGACACTCGATGAGTACAGGCCCAGGATTGTAGTTATGTTTGTGGGTAGACGAGCCCCTTGACAGAAAAGGGAGAGTGTGGGCTTTGGAGCCAGGCCAAATCTCAGCCCCTCCTTAGAAGCTGAGTAAACCTTGTTTTCTTAGGAACTGTGCTAACAGGGCCTCCTCCTGGAACTGTTGAGAGGCCTGGAGCTCATCTGTGAAAGAGCCCAACAGCGCCTTGTACGGTAGGACTCAGGAACCAGCTGCTCTTATGGAATATTTTGTTTTCATATATTTTTCCTTTACTTTTTAAAGTTTTCTTAGTGACAGTTATTAAACTTCAGAATTGTAAACCAGAGTTACACATCAGAATACAACCACGTTTTGTCATACTTTAGTATTCTCTGTACAGATAAGTTTTTCTATGTGTATGGGTTTTTCACATATGTGTCACAAATTTGAAGTTTTTTTTCTCACTTATTTTGTAATGACAATTTTTAAATAAATATTTGATTAACAAAGCATAAGGTATTGTTAGTTGTTTTCTTAAGATAGATCTCCAAAAAGTGGTATTACTAGATCAGATGTGATAAACATTTCCATGGCTCTTGAAAGATCCCACTGCCTTTGTTTCTGGAGGGGCCATGCCGTTTGCAGCCCCCAGCAAAGGGAGGGCCAGGGGCGTGAAATAGGTGGCAACCTGTCCTCCCACCTCAGTCAGTGACAGGTTTTGCTAATCACTTAGGCTCTCTCTGGGTCCAGTGCACCTGACGACAGGCTCAGAATCTTTCTCAGCACGGCACTCAAGGCATACCAGACAAGCTGAGCCAAGTTTGTATATGCAAAGAAATGTCTTTGCTACCCCTGGTATAAATAAACATTTGGACAACTGTACCAGCATTGGATGTTTATCATTCAAGACAAACCAACAAAAAGTTTGCCTGTTTGATACGCCCAGTGATCTTTGCTTACTAATGGATTTCCTCCCACATGCTTTTAAACTTCTTTGTGTACAATCTAGGCCTTTTACCTCTTTAGCTGTTGTGTCTTCATGCTTGTTCTATTGACATGAACTGACTTTCCTTTTTTTAAAGTATGCATTTCTGAAAGATTAATGTTTTTCATTTTAAAGTAATGGCTTATTAAAGACAGTTTCTTTCATTTGTTTTATCGAAAGGTATAAGATCTCTCTATCCCTCTGTCTGTACCCCCCTCCCAATATACCACAAACACCATTAACATTTTGGTTTATTTTCTTGTAATTTAAAATTATTGCCAGATTTACGAAAATGGTTGCCTCTGGAGAGTAGTGGGAAAAAGGTCTACTTTTCCTGGTACCTCTGTGCGTTTTCACCAATGTGACTATATTACTTACTTAAAGGTGTTCATAGGTAGTTTTCATATAGCTGTGATCATTCCACACGTGCAACAGCATATCTTATTTTTCCATCCACTCTTACACTTACACACTGCTCTGGCCCCCTCGTCTGTCCTTAGTATACTCAGAGCTTTGTATGTGTGGCCCTCTCTCTTTGAATGTTTTACTTCTCATTCTTCATAATTGTAAATGATACTTAATGAACATTTTGGTGCTTAAATGTTTTTCCAAATTTAGAATTCTTTTCCTTAAGATAGACTTAGCCAAAGGAGAATCACTGGGTCACAAGGGGTATAACTGTTTTAAGGTTCTTGATACATACATCCAAGCTCCTTTGAAAATGTTACACCACTTTGCTCTGCTGCCGGTAAGACATGCTGCTCTGTGTTCTACATGTCCTCACTGGCATCATGTATTGAGAGCATTTTTCATCTTTAATTTTAATTTAATAGGGGAAAGGGCATCTAATTTTACTTGTATTAATTTGACTTTTAAGGAGGTTAACATTTTCCTCTAAGCTTGTTAAGCAATTATATTTCCTTTTTGTGTTGTCTATGTGGCTTTAATATTTTCCTGTCCATTTGAACAATCTCTTTATATAATACAGATATTAGTTTTTTGTCTTCATTTTGGCCATAAATGTTTTTCCCAGTTTGTTTGGCATTTTCTTTGAATTATTTTTTTGACAAGCTTTCACTTTTATATAGCTCAATTCTTCTGTTTTCCTTCCCAAGCCTACAAAATCTAACCTTCTCTAAACAATAGTTTTATTCTGCAGTTTTCATTATTTTATTTTTTTAATATGCTTTAACCATTCTTGAATTTACTTTGGTGTGTGTGAAGAGAGGATCAAGATTTCCCCCATTGTTAATTGCCCCAACATGAATTATCAGTAAATGATTCATAGTCATAATATATTATAAATATATTAGTGTAGGATCTCTATCTGGACCATTTACTTTGTTTCACTGGCTTGTTGCCCTATTTTATTGGAGCTATGTTCGTTTAAAATTTTTATAGCTTTATATTTAATGAGTTTTCCATCATTGTACCTTAAAAAAGCATATGTGTATGTATATTTATATGAAAAAATGTATAATTTTGTTATTCCAGATGAAAATTTATCAATTAAAAACAGCCTTTTGATGATTATTGATGTGAACTTATAAATGAATTAGGCAGAATTAACATTGTTACACTTAATCTTAGCATCTAGGAATATGATATTGTCCTTTCATGTATTCAAGCTTTTTTTATCAATCAGTAAAGTTATAATTTCTTCTCATAAGCACAAGTTTTCCTGAGTTATTCCTACATATTGTTGCACTTGTGGGTTTTCTTGTATAGGGTTTTTCTTTTTTTTGTTGTATTTCTCATGAAAAGCCAGCATCCCAGAGATGGGGTCACTTCAATATTGTCTCACTGCATGCATTCAAGCCAGCCAAACCCCAGGCTTCTATAACCAGTTGGGGGCAACAGATGATCTTGAAATGTTGATGAAAGCCGGGGACTTTCTCTCCAGGAAAATGCAGAGAAGCCTAGCAGTGTGGGTGGGTACGTGTGCAACACGCATGTGCACACACACACATGAACACCACCTCAGAGGGGTCAGTCATGCCCCCACCCTGGAATCTCTCCTCCCATTGACAGTTCCAGCTGGGAAGCTCTGGGTCCAGGGCTGGTGCCCAGGCCATCTGATAAGCAGGTGGGACCTTGCAGAAGGGAAGTACAGCACCCATTGCCATGGCACCTGGCCCACTTCAGCCTTTCAGGTAAAAAGATTTAGAATAAAGAGAAGAAAGGACTTGAGCTGCAATGAATCCCTTTATAGGATGCAAACTCATGCACCTAAGGGAGCCAGGTGGGTAGGATAGAGAATATGGTGAAGAGGAAGGGGACTAATCCTAACCAAAGGAACTCTTCTTACCAGATCTTTTGATTTTTCAAGAGAATCTGGAATACTCAATTTTTATGTGAAGTCTCCCAATATTTTAATGTGGACAACTAATTTTTAAAAATGCCATCTCAGAACCATAAAGCATTTATGAGCTATGACTGGTCCGTAGGCCCCATTTGGAGGCATCTGAATTGCAATGGGCCAGATTCTCTGCTAGGTGCTTACATGGTTTCTAACCCCCATGCCCAACTAGGTGGGGACAGAGAGTGAACAGGTTGGCAGAGGTAGCAAATTGCTCAAGAGTGCATAGCTAGGAATTGGTGGTGTCAGAATTGATTCCAAGCCCAGGCCTCTGTGACTCCGAAGACATGCTATTATCTAGCCTGTGGTTTAAGGCAGTGCTTCTCCATGTGTGCTCCTTGGGCCAGCAGCATCCCTGTTGGCTGGCATAGTGGGCTAATGATGGCCCCTGAGAGATCAGTTCCTAAACCCTGGAACCTGTAAATGTGACCTTAATTGGAAAAAGGGTCTCTTCATGTGTGAATAAGTTAAGGATTGTAAGTAAGGCCATCTTGTTATACTAAATGGCCCCAGCCCCTCCTCTGACTACTCACTGCTCTGCACGTACTCTAAAAACTTCACATGCTTTCCTGATTTATGGGCTCCACTTACATTTGTACTCCCAGACAGCTTGATAAATTAAAACTTTGTTCTGAGTTTCTCTCCAGGAACATGCTGACCATAGGCAGGAAACACACCTATAAGTTGTCCATCACAGCTGACAGAAGAATGGAACAATGTGATGCTGGGAGCCCGTCATATCTGGAGCCCAACATCCCTGGACCCCCTCCTCAATGCCCATTTTCCCTATATAACTACCTCAAGATTCTGTTAATTGTTGTTTGTTTGTTTTGTTTTTTTGAGGAAGATTAGCCTTGAGCTAATATCTGCTGCCAATCCTCCCTTTTTGCTGAGGAAGACTGGCCCTGAGCTAACATCCATGCCCATCTTCCTCCACTTTATATGTGGGACGCCGCCACAGCATGGCTTGCCAAGCGGTGCCATATCTGCACCCAGGATCCGAACCAGTAAACCTGGGGCCACAGAAGTGGAACGTGAGCACTTAACCACTGCGCCACTGGGGCAGCCCCAAGATTCTGTAATTTTTGAAGATAAGTTTTTGAGACATAGTCACCTGTCTTCCAATTTGCCAGCTAATCCAATCTAATTAAACTTTCTTTCTTCATCCCTAACTCATTGTGATTGATTGGCTCAGGTTGAAGTGAGTAGAGCAAGCTCAGTAACAGGATCTCAAGATGGAGATTATCCAGGTGGGCCCTAATGCCATTACATGTATCTTTATAAGAGGGAAGCAGGGGGAGATTTCACACACACACAGAGGAGGTGGCAATGTGAAAGAGATTTGAAGAATGAGATGATGTAGCCACAACCCAAGGAATGCCAGCAGCCACCAGAAGCTGAAGAGGCACAGAAGGAGTCTCCCCTACAGCCTCCAGAGGGAGTGCGGCCCTGCCAGCACCTTGACTTCGGCCCAGTGATACTGATTTCGGACTTGGCCTCCAGGACTGTAACAGAAGACATTTCTGTTGTTTTAAGCTACTCAGTCTGTGGTAATTTTTTACAGCAGCCACAGGAAACTAGTACACTTGGGGACATGTTAGAAATGTAAATTCTCAGGGCCAGCCTTGTGGCTGAGTGGTTAAGTTCTCACACTCCGCTTTGGTGGCCCAGGGTTTTGCCGGTTTGGATCCTGGGCGCAGACATGGCACCGCTCATCAGGCCATGCTGAGGCGGTGTCCCACATAGCACAACCAAGGCACTCACAACTAGAGTATACAACTATGTACTGCAGGGCCTTTGGGAAGAAGAAGGAGAAAAAAAATGCAAATTTTGAGGCTCCAGCCAGATCTACTGAGTCAGAAATTTGGGGAGTGGGACCCAGCACCCTGTGTTTTAACAGGCCCTCCAGGGGATTCTGTTGAAAGCTAAAATTTCAAAAACACTGGCTTAAGGCAAGGGTTGCCCCTTTGTGCAAATGTGTGAATGGGGCCTGTGATGGAATCAGAGAGGTGAGCTTGATCTAAAGGCATTAACGCATTTGCACAAAGTGCCTGGCCCCGTAGGCACCTGAGTTTTCAACCCTTTTCTGAAACCAGTATTTCTCAAACTTTAGTGTGTCATATGGAGAAAGGTAATAAGCAAAACAAGGTGGCACGTGTTACAAAGAAAAAGAAAACAGGGTAACGGGTAGAGGAGTGCCAGCAGGAGGGCTAGTTTTAGACTGGGTGGTCCAAGAGAAGCCTTCTGGGAGCAGAGACCAAAGGATGAAGAAAAGTCAGCCACGGAACATTAGGAAAGGAGAGTGTTCTGGACAGAGGGAACAGCATGAGCAAAGGTCCTGAGGTCAGAAAATAGCTTAGTATGTTGGAGGAGGAGTCAGGTGAGCAGTGTTGTCACAACTCACTGCTGGAGAAATTGTATGTCCTGTGTGACTCCAATGGGAGAGGATTCCTGGAAGTGTGTGCCTGGCTTCCTCGACTTCACCTTTCACCCCAGGCGCCTTTACCCACTTGCTGGTTTTGCTTTGTATCCTTTCACTGTGATAACTCTTAGCCATGAGTACAACTATACGCTGAGTTCTCTTGAGTCCTTCTAGTGAGTCACCAAACTTGGAGGTGGTCTTGGGGACCGTTGACCCATATCTCCATGATTAATGTACAATGTAATGTCTCAGATATCTTGGGCCAAATGAAATCTGAAGGTTCCACATGCATGGTATGTTCTAGTAAGAACTCTCGGAAGTTAGTTGCCACAAAAGGACTCCTCACCTTCACTGTGTCTGTAGGATTTCTCCCTGGCAGGGATCCTCTGTACTTTACGGGATAACCACGACCAAAGGCTTTCAGGCATCCCTTATGCTCACAGGGCGTCCTGACACCATGGATCCGCTAGTGCATGGTCAGGGAGGAGCAGTACTTCAAGGTGTCCCCACACTCCTTACACACACAGGGATTCTCCCCAGTTTGAGTTCTCTGATGGATGCTGAGGGAGGCGCTGTAGCTGACAGCCTCTTCAGTCACTGCATTTGTAGGGTTTCTCTGTGTGGATTTCCCAGTGCTCGATGAGGGAGGACCTGTACTGGAAAGGTTTCCTACAGTTGGGGCACTTGTAGGGGTTCTCGCCTGTATGAGTTCTCGGATAGAGAGTAAGGGATGAGGCCCAGCTAAAGGCCTTCCTGCATTCACTGCATTCCTAAGGTTTCTCCCCATTGTGGGTCCTCTCATGTCAACTGGAGGAGGACTGATCACTAAAGGCTTTTACACACTCGTTACACTGATAGGGTTTCTCGCCAGGGTGAATTCTCTGATGGGAGAATGAGGTGGAAGTGAAAGTTTGTCAGTTTCGAGTCATCTTCAAGAGGTGGAACAATTTCCACTCTCCCTCTCGTGCACTGGGATGGCCATGAGAAGGTATCTGGTGCTAGGAGGAGGGTAAGAGACACATGGGAAGAGCTTCCCCAGGTAAGCCCAGCCAGGAGCAGAGCAGCCCAGCCAACCTGCAGACACAGCGGCCAGTCCAGCGGGCCTGCAGGCTGATGAGAAATAACGAAGAGCTGTTGTCTTGGGGTGTTTTGTTATGCAGCAGTAACTAGCTGTTACAGTTAATAGAGTGAAAGGATTTAGGACAGTGACCATTTCACCTGCTGAACCAGGAAGAGACAGGGAGAAACAGCATTTTACTTCACTAAGGAGGCCACTGAGGCACAAAGAGGAGTTGCATTACATGCTGAAAAACACACAGCAGCAGAGCACAGAACTGTCAAGGCTGCTGGCTGCACACCGCTCAGATCTGACCTCTGTTCCCAAGAACAGAGTGACCACTTAAAAGTGCAACCCAGACCCTGTCGCTGCCCTGCCCCAGACCCTCCACTGGCCACTAAAGTCCTCACCAAGGCCTAAAAGCAACGATGGCCCTCGTCTGCTCACCACCTCACTGCCCACTGTTCCTCCAACACCCCACGTCATTCCTGCCTTGGGGCCTTTGTCCTCACTCTTCCCTCTTCCTCTAACTTTCCCTCTAGGTCATTCTCATCATTCAGGGCTGAGCCCAGATGTCCCCTTCTCAAGAGGGCGTCTCTAACCACCCAAACTCTGATGGCCCCCAGCCCCTAAGTCACTCTGTCCTGCTGCCTTCTAGTATTTTCTTCAGAGCACTTATCAGTGACTGACATTATCTTATCTTGACCATCTTCCCCACTAGAATTAAGTTCCAATACACACACACTTCATTCACAAGGGAAACTTCATAGGCACCCCCTCAAAATCTCACAGAGGCAACAATGAAACCCTTAGCCACAGACATACCTTGAGAGAAACACACAGCCACACACAGGCTCACTAAAGTGTGACCACCTGGTTTAGATACACTTGTCACACTTGTACACCCCAGAATCACACACATACATCATTCACTTCCTCAGGCTGGTACTAGTTAGCCCCTCCCACAAGACATACAGCATCACATACTACCACATATCACCATAGCCACACCAGATTACCCCCCGTCACCCCCTCTCACACAAAATCATGGACATAAATCACTCCAGCGAACAGAGACACAGCAAATCACTCATCACGACATTCCCCGTCACACACCAACTCCCACTCAACCACACACACAGAAATCCCACAAGAACCCACAAAATAATGAACTACACCCTACCCTCGCCACACACAAATTTATGTCCAACCATAGACACATCACATTTGGAAAGAAAAAACCACAATCACACAATTTCATGCACAAAATCACTCTCCCCACCCTCGTACCCCATCATAAATCACACTGACATACGGATCACACTATTGCAATCACACACTGACACCCCCCCAAAAAAAAACCACTCACACAGGGCTCAGCAAATGTGGTTTTGCAGAGAGAAACAGGAGCCTTCCCAGCACAGAGGCCTCATGCACAGAGCAAGGAACAAACGACAAAAGGCAGTGCCTCATCGCGTCCTGGGTCCTGGGCATTCCACCAACCTGGCAGCTGCGTCCTCATCCCATCCAGAGCCGGCCTCGAGATCCAGGAGCTTGGCCTCTTCCACTTGGCAACTGCCTCTGTCCACCTTCCCCACCTCAGCACACCCGGAGCTCCTGCTGGCTCTTGCCTCTGACCTCCAGCCTGCAGGCCTTTCCCTCCACGGCCGCCCTGGCCTTGCTGACTCCTGAAGGGGCATGGCATGCTCGGGGGCAGTGGCCAGGGATGGCTTATTTTACCTTCTAAGTACCCCAGGAAGTAAGAAGGATCTTTGTCCCTATTACACAGAGGAGGAAACTGAGCCATGGAGACATTCTGTACCTCACCTAGGGTCACCAAGCTGGCAAGGGCTGGAGCTGGGACGTGAACCTCGACTGCAGACTCCAGAGCTTGTGCGAGCAACCACACGCCTGCCCATAAGTACAGACACACAAGACGCAACCCGTACGTGAGCAAAGAGGACAGGCCCAAAGACAAAAGCTGACATTGTCACTCACAAATGACCCTGAGGCACCAAAAATGAGACATATGTAGACCACAGGACACAGAGAGGAACACCTCTACATATACTGACTCATTTAGTCCTCAAGACAACTTCCAAGGGAGAGCTTATTACTCATTAGTGCTTGAAAGTGAGGTGCAGAGGGATTAAGCGACCTGTCCAAGTTCACACAACTAGGAAGAGAAGGGTATTAGAACCCATTCGTCTGTAAGGATTTCTCGCGAGCCTCCTGGCCACCAGGCACAACTGCAGTGAAGAAAAGAGCCTAAGTGCTCCTCTCTAGCGAGCCCACCTCGCCTGCAGCCTCCCATCTAACTGGCCATGGGCCTATCAGACACGCGCCCTCACACAGACGGCCTCAGGGACCACCCAAGTCACCGATCACCAAACACCAGCATTGACAAAAACCTCCATCACCAAATGACAGTCACGTGTCCCCATAACCCACACAGACACAAGCACCAATACACACTCACACGCTCAGTACTCAACACCCAGTGTCATGTGGCATGCAGGGACTGGTCATTCAAAGACAAAATTACACACACAAACACTCTTTGAGAGACAACTTCAGACACAGAAAATCCCATCTAAACCCTCACACCAAACCACTCCCTCAGCAACACTCCACACTTGCAGGTGTGAGCGCATGTGCATGCACACAGACACACTTCGTTCACAAATAAAACCTCACAGGCAACCTTAAAATTTAAGACAATTGGGACAATGACACACTGCAGGCACAAGTGCAGAGGGACACACAGACTTGCCAACAGGATTTAGATACTTCACACTGGTTCAACCCCACAAACACGCCCAAACTCCCATACACACTTCCTTACCTACTAGTTAGCCTCACAACAAACATCACATGCTGACAGATAACAACAGCAGCACGAAATCAGACGCACAGATCACAATCACACTCAAACCAAATTACACACACAGTACACACCACAAAAATTTCCACTCAATCACAGACACACCAGAACAACACTCAACCACACGTGGACACACAAGATCACAAACTACATGCCCTCTTCACACACAAACTTCCACACAGTCTCGGCTTCACAAGGTTACATTTCAAGCAGGATGCACAATCACACACACACCCCCAACACGACGCACATAATCTCATGAACTAAATCACTCACATCCCCACAAAAATCACAGTGACACACGAATCACAGCAACAGCAAAAAACCATACTCACGAGATACCATCACAGAAGCCCCAGTCAGGCTCACGATCTACAGACACGCAAGAGCCACCCGGGGTGGGGGGGGGGGGGGGCTTACACACCCACACAAACTCGCACCTGCTCCCATTCACACATACACACACACATATACACGCAGATTCGCTCACCCATACACACACCTCAAAGACATCACATTCCCTCCCACACACTCACCTGCACGCACTTGCTCGAACATTCTCCCTGGCTCACAGACTCGTACACACACCAGTCTCTTGCACACAGACACTCTCGCTCGAGCACACACAAGCATTCGCCTATACACGCCCGCTCACCGCACACACTACCCGCGCACGCGAAGACACACTCACCAACACATCACTCCGCACGGATCTCCAAGACGGAAGCGGAAGCGCGCTTGAGGCTCGCGCGCGCCGGGCACTCTGGGAATTGTTGTCCGGAGACGGGCGCGCAGGCGCACTTCCTTCTGGCTCCCGGATCCTGCCCTCCCCGAAATAAACAACAGGTACCCAAGTCCTTGTCTCCTACTCTACGAAGTAATATAGACATTTCCAAAAATGGTAAGGGATCCGAAGGCAATAAATCAGGCCGATGGGAGGGAGGGAGGAGGTGATGATACTTGGTGGGAGGTTAGGAAAGGTCTCTCCAAAGAGATGACGTTTGAAGTGAGGCTCAACTATGACGGGGCAGTTGTGCCCAGATTTGGCGAAGGGTATTCTAGGCTGAGGATGAAGCAAGTGCAAAGGCCCTGAGGCAGGGAGAAGATTGGTGTGTTTGAAGAACTGAGGTAACGCCAGCATAGCTCCAGATAAAAGATGCAGGGGAGGGTGCAGGAAAGGAGGCTGGAGACCTCAGCGGGGTTCCCACCATGGAGAGCCCAAGGCAATGAAAAGGCACTGGAAAGCTGCAACAGGGTGATGATTTTTAACAGGAACACGTGGCTTCTGGATGGAGGGTGGGTTCGGGAGGGTAATAGCTGAAGGCAGGGAGACAAAGGAGGAGGTTGTTGCAGTGGGCCAGGCCAGAGATGATGGTGGCCATGGGGATGGTGTGAAGTGGATGAATTTGAAAGAAACGTTGAGAGCGGAACTGACAAAACTCATGGACCTACTGGATGTGAGGGAAATGGGGAGGTGAGTGAGAGAGATAAACCAATAAGCCTGCTAATTTTCTGCCTTGAGTGATGGATGGATGGCAATGCCAGGAAGTGGGGTGAAAACAAGTATGGAGGACAGAGAAAGAGCTGTATGTAGACGGGTTAAGTTTGAAATACTTGCTACATATTCATTCACCGTGATTCAGCAACAATTCACTCATTCACTAACCAATGATTTATTGAGTTTCTTTTATCCTGGGTCAACTGTATGCTAGAGCATGCTAGTACCAGCTCACAAGACCTAACTGTTAAATATCCAAGAATGTCGCAAACCAGTTGTTAAGCTATTGGCATCAGCTGTGGTGAGATTATTTACACCGTGGAAATTGGCAAATATTACAGTTTTTTTTTTTTTTTTCCAGAGAGCTGGCTTACCAGCACACTGAAAGCTTGGATAACGGTAAACATGCAGATGTAATCTCTCCCTTCATTCAGCATTCATTCTAGTGTGAGGGACAGATTTTAAACAAATAAACAATTGGTTAAAACTGCAATGCATGTTTTGAAATGAGAGTGTTGAGAGAGAGTATAGAAAGGAAAAAACAACCCACGCTGGCCAGGAGGGGTGGCCAGGAATTGATGTTGGAGCCTTGTCCTGAAGGCTGAGCAGTACATTTGAACAGGGGAAATTAGGATATGTTTTATGGATGACGTGTCATGGTTTGATTGGCAGTGTCTTTTTCTTTCTTAATGGGATGTAAATTAATGGAGTATCTTCCAATCAATGGTGGTTTATATTCAATAGCATTTATTAATCTGATTTAGGAAGAGGTGTCTGGACTGAGTTTGTGAAACCAGAAGATCCCATACAGGTGTTGCCGAAATGGCTGTAGAGGGAGATAAACCACCAAGGCTCAGAGATCTCAGCCCCCTGACTCTAGCTTACACCAGAGAAGATTTGGATTTTTTGTTGTTGTTGTTCTGCTGCACATTTGTTTGTTCATAAAAATAAATACTGAACACCTAGTGTGTGCCAGACAATATGCTACACACAGGGGATACAGCACTGAAGAAAACAGAGCCCTGCCCTCATGGAGACTAGATTTGAAGGAGTAGGGAGGGGGATTCAGGGCAGAATAAAAAAACTGAATAATTTAGGTAATTCACAAGGATGATAAATGCATTGGAGATAATAAAACAGGATGAAGGGATTGAGAGTGACCTGGAAGGGATCTTCTTTAGAAGGGAGGGCCAAGGAGGGTACATCTGAGGAGGTGACGTTGAAGCTGAGACCTAAAGGATGCTAGAGAGCCAGCCGCTCAGAGATCTGGGGGATACACCAAGTACCTGGATATTTTCTGTCCCAGAGAGTAGATATCAAGTAATTATGGGAGTGACATCCCATCAGCTTTGCCGTATACCATTGATGAAAGGGGAGGGGATTATACCAGGATGTGACTCATTGATGATTACCTTACTTAAGATGGCTCTGGCATACCCCAGTAATCAGCAAAGACTTGTCTGATCTAGCTGGCTGGTCACATGCCCCTTTACTCTCTTTTTGGCCAGTTTATGTCTCTCCCAAGTTGTGCATTTGATCAAGAGGTTGGTATTCTGAAGTAGAGGAGGACTGTTCAACCCTCAAGGATATGTGGGTAGCACTGCAATCCTCTCCTAAAACTTCCCAAGGAGATATCTCAACACGGTAAAATTTTTAAATTCCTAGAGAAATACAATTCAATCTCTGTCATTAAAAGTAGAATCCTGGGGCTGTCCCAGTGGTGCAGCGGTTAAGTGCGCATGTTCTGCTTTGGGGCCCGGGGTTCTGCTGTTCGGATTCTGGGTGCAGACATGGCACCACTTGGCAAGCCATGCTGTGGTAGGCGTCCCACATATAAAGTAGAGGAAGATGGGCATGGATGTTAGCTCAGGGCCAGTCTTCCTCAGCAAAAAGAGGAGGACTGGCTGCAGTTAGCTCAGGGCTAATCTTCCTCAAAACAAACAAACAAACAAAAAAGTAGAACCCTGAGTGTTTCTGGAGTGAAAATATTGGGCCTCTCTTGATCCTCTTAACTTTGGGTAAGTTGCCAAACCTATCTGAATTTTATTTTCCTTAACTGCAAAATGAAGACAATATTATATAGAATTATAGAGATAATGTATCTAAAAGTGACTAGTACAGGTGGCCTAGGGATAAAGGAAGACTTGAAAGCACGATGATAGGATGGAATAAAAAGATAGATGGTGGCTCATCAAGAGATGAGATGGGGAGGAATGATTAAAAATTAGTAGGGGCTGGCCCAGTGGCACAGCGTTTAAGTGTGCACATTCCACTTCAGTGGCCCTGGGTTCACCAGTTCAGATCCTGGGTGTGGACATGGCACTGCTTGGCAAGCCATGCTGTGGTAGGCGTCCCACATATAAAGTAGAGGAAGATGGGCACGGATGTTAGCTCGGGACTAATCTTCCTAACAACAACAACAACAACAATTAGTAAATAATGTTCTCGCCTTCTATTTGGAGTTTCATCTGGGCATGTGGCAACCCAGCTGGAGACAACATTTCCCAGCCTCCTTTGCAGGTCAGTGTGGTCATGTGACTAAGTGCCAGCCAATGGGATATCAGCAGAAGTGATGTTTACAACTTCCGGGTCACATCTTAAAAGCACGTTGCTTGCCCTCTACTTCTATCTCCCATCCTGCAGGTGGGTTGTGAATGACGTGCTAGTGAGCCGTCTCCTACTGTGTGGATAAGGAGACCTCAGGGGATGGTAGAGCAATGAGAGAGGAGGGACCTGGTCTCAGGATGACTTTGTGGCTTAGAGCCACCCAGGATCACCTTCAACCACAGATGTTTACATGAAAGAGAAATAAACCTTTTGTATTATGTAATCCACTATTGTCTCTTTAAAACAGCAGAACCCAAAACCCAACCAATACAATAATATCAGGTAAACATTGCAGAAGGACAAAATTACCCTTGACATCCCCTTAGGAAGGAGCTACATGCAGACTACAAACCAGGGGCCGGCCCTGGGGCCGAGTGGTTAAGTTCGTGCACTCCGCTTCACCTGCCCAGGGTGTTGCCAGTTTGGATCCTGGGCATAGACATGGCACCGCTCATCAGGCCATGCTGAGGCGGTGTTCTACATAGCAGAGCCAGAAGGACCTACATCTAGAATATACAACTATGTACTGGGGAGCTTTGGGGCGAAGAAAAAAAAGAAGATTGGCAACAGATGTTAGCTCAGGTGCCAATCTTAAAAAAAAAAAGAGACTACGAACCATATCTCTGCCAGTCCAATATGGCCTATTTTTCTTCTGGAATAGTTGCTGCTTCTTCTGATGAAGTCATTGGCCTGCGTTTAGGACATATAGAAACAAAAAATGTGTACCATTCAATATTAGAACTATGTTGAGTAGGACAAGATGCACCAACTTGTGGGAGATCCAAGGAAACTGAGATGAGCTGAGAAGAGAGTTATCTGTTGGACTCAACTCCAGGACACAGGGTCATTGAGGGGGATCTTGGATGAAATGACTGTCTACTATTTAAATTATCCACTCCCTCTCTGTCTTCTCCTGCCTACATTTAGGTCCATTTGCTTAAATTAAATGCACATTTGACATGTGTCCATTTTGTCTGGACATCTATTGGGACCTCCTGCATGACTCATTGTCATCCAATTTTGTTGCCAAGTTTTAGGCTACACGTGTGCTCCTGGTGGTCTCTGGAGGCATTAAGACCTCCACTGTGACCACAAGGAAAATCCTGTGAAGGTGGATTTCTGAATCCTTCTCATGTCCAGATGCCAGGTCCTACGATGGCACCTGAAGATAGAGCTTCCTCAGGGCACCCTTCATGTCCTTGTTCCTCACGCTGTAGATAAGCGGATTCAGGGTGGGTGTGAGGATGGAGTAGAAGACAGCAGCCACACGCCCTTGCAGTGGGGAGTAGTGGGCGGTGGGCTGCATGTAGGCAGAGCTGCCACTGCCATAAAACAGGAGCACAGTGGCCAGGTGGGAAGAGCATGTGGAGAAGGCCTTCCAGCGGCTGGCTGAGGAGCGGATCCGAACCACTGTGGCCAAGATGCGGATGTAGGACAGGACGGTGAGGGCAAAGCAGCTCATGATGATGCAGCCGCTGGCTGCAAATCCGACAGCCTCATGGGCATCTGCATTGGCACAGGCTAGGCGCATGAGTGGGGGGATGTCACAGAAGAAGTGGTCTATCACATTGGGGCCACAGAAGGGCAGGGAGAAGGTGTTGGCTGTGTGGAAGGCGGAAAAGAGGATCCCGCTGCCCCAGGCCACCACCACCAGGGAGGCGCAGGTCCGGGGGCTCATGGCTGCCCCATACATTAGGGGCCTGTAGATGGCCAGACAACGATCATAAGCCATGGAGGTGATGAGAAAACACTCTGTGGACCCAAGGCAGACAAAGGCAAAGAGTTGTGAGGCGCATGCCGGGAGGGAAATCTCCCCAGAGCCTACCATGGTGGCCACCAGGACCTGGGGCAGGGTGGTGGACGTGGAGCAGATATCCACCAGGGAGAGGTGTTTGAGGAGGAAGTACATGGGTGTGTGCAGGCGGGGGTCGAGTGTCACGGCAGCCATGATGGAGAGGTTCCCCAGAATCGCAGCCAGGTAAATGAGAAGGAAGGTGGCAGTGCTGAGCAGCTGTAACTCAGGGACAGCTGAGAAGCCCCGGAGAAGGAAGACGGACACACCCGTGAGATTGCTCATGTTCTGTCTTTGGCAAAGTTCCTTAACTGCTGGGGATGCTCAAGGAGCAGTGCATGTGGAGAACAGTGTGACAATAACAAAGACCTAGGAGGAAGCAATAAAGAAGTTGGGTGAGCTGAGTCTGGAGAGGATGCTCAAATATTTCTTCATTGAACACACGTGCATTGTTTGTCTTTCCTAGAGATCTCAAAGTTAAACACCTACAGAGGCCCAACAGATACATAAGTTAGTGAATCCAGCTGAGTGAATAATAGAGAATGGTGGGGACTGTGAAGAAAATGGATGTTCTGTTCAAATGAGGCAGCTGCTTTAAACTCTTGCCCACTGTTGTTGGTGGACGAAGCATTGCCAGATTCTCTGATATTCTCAAGAGAAGCCAGATTCCAGGTTGTTTTTGATGTGAAACCTCCTGACTTTTATATACTGGCAGTTAATTCAAATGTAAAACACTGTGCATATCACATGGGGCCACCAGTTAAGACTTCTGGTCTTACCATGTATATTGCTACATACCGTAGCATCTTAATTATAGTACACAACCCAAGGCCTTCTAATAATCTGTTTCCCTCCTAGACTGTGAGCCCCCCTCCACCTGAGCACAGGGACCATTTCATACTCATTGCTTTATTTCCTGGCATCTAACGTAGGAAGTGGTACACAGTACAGAAGTAGTGTTTAAGAATGTTTTTGCAACCAAACAGCCAGCGTTTGGATTCTGTGTGACATTAGACAAATACTTTAATCTTTCTGAGCCTCAGTTTCCTCCTCTGGAGAATGGGATCGCATAGTGCTGAGATGGTCACAGGCCATAATGAAAGGAACATCCTTAAACAGGACCTGGCACAGGGCAAGCCCTCGTTAAAGGTAGACCTTTACTATTGTCAGGTTCCTCACACTTTGTGGGTTTCTTGTCTTCCTTTCCACTGTGGTCCCTGGGCTGCTGGGATTGTGTACTAAAATAGGCATGAAAACATGTTTTTAAGCTTCTTAAAGGAAAGTATTACCACCCTTTTCTCTTCTCATACTCCATCACCCCCTGCCATTTTCACTCCCATTGCTGTGGAACGACAGCCCCTGGCAGCTGGGCACTGGCCTGGCACTCCCAGCTGAGTCTTGCTGGCCTCTTGTGGACCATAAATAACCTACCTTTGGTAGGCAGAATAGTGCCCCCTCCAGGATGCCTATGTCCCCCACCCCTGAAACCTGTGAAAATGTGAACTCACATGGCAAAAGGGACCTTGCAAATGTGATTAAGTTAAGAATTTTGAGATGTGAAGATTATCCTGGAGTATCCAGGTGTCGTGAGTTGAATTGCAGCCCCACTCCCCCAAAAAAGGTATGTTGAGGTCCTAAGCCCCAGTACCTCAGAGTGTGACCTCATCTAGAATCGGGTCACTGCAGCTGTAATTAGTGAAGATGAGGTCATAGGCCCCTAATCGAATATGGCTGGTATCCTTAAAAGAAGACGGCTGCACTAATACAGAGACACAGGAGACAAGGCCGTGTGATGACGAAGGCGGAGAGTGGAGTCATGCAGCTGCAAGCCAAGAAATGCCCGAGATTGCTGGTAGACTGCCAGAAGCTAGAAGAGGCGATTCCCTACAATTCCCTAGGCAAGTCCCTAGGAAGGATTCCCTACAGGTCTCAGTGGGAGCATGGCCCGCCGACACCTTGATCTCAGACTTCCGGCCTCCAGAGCTGGGAGAGAATGCCTTTCCGTTATTCTGAGCCACTCAGTCTGTGGTGCTTTGCCATGGCAGCCCTAGAAAACATCTAATGAGTGAAGCCAGTGGAGTCGTTAGGGTCCTTAGAAGATGGGAAGGGAGGCAAGAGAGTCAGAGAAGGAGATATGATGACAGAAGAAGGGATCAGACAGATGTGGGGCCGTGAGAAGCCAGAAGAGACAAAGAAATGGCTTCTCCCCTGGAGCGTCCAGAAGGAAGCAGCACTGCTGACACCTTGACTTTAGCCCAGTGAGATCCATTTCGGACTTGGGATTTCTAAAGTGTGAGATAAGAAGTGTGTCGTTTTGAGAGACTACATTTGTGGTGATTTGTTAATTCCACTACCTCCCTCTGTCCTCTGCCCTCTTTCTTTTATTACCAGATTCTCCCGCCATGGAGATGAGGTGCCTTTGCACACCAAAGCACCAAAGTAAAGGGGAAAAAGCAACACAGTCACTTAACTAATGCCATTTCTCCCCTCTCCCACCCCAAAAGACCCTGGGCAGGGGGAAGCTTTGTAACTGCAGTTCCCTCAGCAGGACGCAGGTACCTGTGCGAGATGGTTTTAAGGGGTGGATGGATGGATGTTACTTATTGTCTAGCTGTGGTTTATTTTAGTGTGCATCTGGAGAGAAAACATCAGACTTGCAACTTTTCAGACATTGTGCTCAGAGAGAGGCTAAAATGTGCATTGAGGTTCCAACAAGAGATGATTAAAAGAAATGTGGCAACATCTGTTACATCATAGAGAATTATAATTCCCACAGAATGCATTTTGCAAATTTTGGACTGCTCCCTCGAATCAAATTCCTTACACCTTGGCTAACTCATCTTGCCTTCTCGAGACTTACTTTTCTCATCTCACTCATGTATTTTTCAAAATTCACACACACAAAACAAACATGGCTTTCATGCATGCTGTCATTTGGAAAGGACGTGAGATCATGCCCTGAGGTGTGCAGCATGGTGCCTGGTATGCGATGTATGAATGTAACCATCAGCCCTGTGGTTGGTATTATTATCATTCTTGTTTCAGCTTTCTTGGCTGTAAACTGAGGGGCTTGCAAAGCATTTCCAAACTGTTCCATGGAGCCCTCAGGGATCACCAAGGCATGGGAGCTTGTCTAGTGGGGATGTGATCCCTTTCCTCCAGCTGGAGCCAGTTCCATGTTTATCTATTAAATTGTTATCAGATTATCGGCTCAGCTTCCATTTGATGACAAGATCTTGCCATGAAAGAAGTAAGTACCAGAGATGATACCTACAGCCAAGAGATGGGTTGTGTCATGGATTACAGTACAGACTCTGGAGAGAGGCTGCCTGGTTCAAATCCCAGCCCTGCCACTTACTAGCTGTGTGACCTTAGGCAAGTTACTTAACCTCTCTGTGCTTTGGGTTCTCTATCTGTAACACATAGGAATAATAATGACGTCCCCACCCCCATGGGATTGTCATGAGGATTAAATGAACTTAGTAAGTGTGTAGCTCTTAGAACAGTTCCTGATACATAAAACACCATGTGTCTTTATTATTTTCTCCAAATGGATGAGTATGTTTCTCAGCACTGCGTGGTATTATGTCTTCATGGATGTAAAGCATAATACCACAAACATCATAGTCTGAAACAGTGGAGAGGAGCAGAGACCCTGGATTCGAGCCATCAGCCAATGGGAGAAATGAGCCTGACCGATGAGTGACACAGAAGCAATGCTTCTGGAGTAGGATAAGATTTTAGGAACTGCCTCTTCATGAAACCCTGAGTGTCTTCCATATTATTCCCACCCTTCAGTCTCGTAGCCTTGTCTTACATGCCCCAACTCACGGGGAGCTCACTTAGAGCAGTGGTTCTCAACCAAGGATGACTGTGTCCCTGCAGGGGACATGTGGCAGTGTCTGGAGACATTTTTGGTTGTCATGGCTGGGGAAGATGCTACTGGCATCTAGTGGGTAGGGACCAGGGATGCTGCTGAACATCCACCAGTGCACAGGACGGCCCCCACAGCAAAGAAGGATCTGGCCCCCAATGTCAGTAGCACCGAGATTACATCTCTGACTTCGTCTGAGTTCTTTGTAGCGTCAGCAGAACAATGATCAGCGTTTAAACATCATTTCCCAAGAGCCTGACGCTGACCTGAGCACTTTTCACATGACCGCTTAATCCTCCCGTCCACCAGAAGGCAGGCACTGTGTTACCCACCCCATTTCACAGAGAGAAAAACCGAGGCACGGAGAGGTTCAGCGATTTGCCCAAGGTCTCATAGCTCATAAGGGCAGTGCTGGGGCTCAAACCTAGCTGACTATCCCTACAGCCATGGGTTTTAATCACTGTTCTGTTGCCTCCAGTCATCCAGGTAGGAGATGGAAGCCACTTGGAAATTTGGAGCAGCCTGACCTACCTGGCGGAGTGTCTCAACCGCTCCCTGAAGGTGCTGAGCCGGGCTGGTGGAGTGCCAGTTCCTCCAGGGTGGAGGTGATAAAGAGTCAAGCTGGGATTCTTTGCTGTAGGTTGAATCCCCACTTATGAGCTGCGGGCATGGAAAGCTCTAGGGGTGGGCCAACGTGGCTGACTTTGATTGGAGTTGGCTTTGAGCCATAGCATCTCCTCTTGGCTGGTTCTTACGTTCTTGGGACTTTGTCCAAGGTCACCTCTGGGGACCTTCTGTCCCATGGTGGCTCCAAGCTCTGAAAACAAGACTTTGACAAGCAGGGCATCAGCCATGTGCCTGGTTACAACCTTCCAGGGTGTTCTGACAGTATCAAAAGCCATAATAGTCAGTTTTATTGAGCATTATTAATACCATTTACTATCGAGAAACATCCTTCTGCAATGTGCATTTTTTGTTTAACATGTCCTGGAGTTATTTCTGTTGAATAAATAGGGATCCCACACAGAAACAGGTCATTCTTTTTGACTGCTGCGGGGTGTCCCATGCTATAGATAAAGAAATGAAGGTGGCCTTCCCCACGCTCGGGGGCTTTGAGGTTGTTTGCAACATTTTTTTTTCCAAGACAAACAATTCTGCAATAAGCATCCCTGCACCCTTCTTGGACATCTTATTTTATGTCTTTCAGAAAACTTTTTAAAATACTTTTCTTTGTGTACGTTTATATACTACTTGTTTTCTCCCATTAACTTAGAGTTTCTGTGGCTCTTGTGAATGGGATCTAGTTTTCCATGACGTTTTCTAATTGATTATTGCTGCTCTTCACATAGGCTGTTGATCTTTGTGTTCTGATCTTGCATCTAGCCATGAGGCAAAACGTATGCTATTCATGTATGTGATCAGAATAGGTTCCATTAAAGTGGAGTCGCTAAACTGAAGGGCCTGCACGTTTTAATTCTGGCTAACTATGCAAACTCAGCATAAATAAGCTTTATCAATGTATTCCAATTGTGCATAAGAGTATCACTTTTTTTTCTTTCTGGCCCAAAGTGGATACATCAGTTTTACGTTTACGCCCATCTGATGGTCAAAAATCATCTCATTTTTATTTTAATTTACATTTCCATGGTTCCTAGAGAGGCTGACGATCTTTTTGTATGCATGGCCATTTGTACATATTCTTCTGTACATAAAATTTTCTATCGGATTATTTGATTTTCCTTACTGATTTGTATGAATTTTTTTATATATTACAGGTATTGATCCTTTTTACAAATTTTTCCCAGGCTGTCAACTTAAACATTTTTCTTTAGAATAGTTTTTATCATATTGAAGTTTAACAATTTATATAATCATATCAACTTATTGTTTTCTTTCTAAGTTTTATATCTTTCTTAAGTAGCAATTCCCACATGGACATTACAAAAATAGTCTCCTATATTTTCTCCTTTGTTTCCAAGCTTTATAATTTGATTCATCCCTTTAATCTATCTGAAATTTACTTTTTATGTATGATGTAAATAAAGACTCTTTTTTCCCCAAGTACAAAACCAAGACATATTAGTTATCTATTGCTGCATAATAAATTACTCCAAAACTTAGTGGTTTAAGACAATAAGAGTTTATCTTATGGTTTCTGTGGGTCAGGAATCCAGGCATAGCTTAGATGGGTGGGCTCATGGTCTCTCACAGGCTGAAGTCAAAATAGGGCTGATGAAGGATGGGCTCCAAGATCACTTACATGATTACTAGTAGGATTCAGTTCCTTGTGGGCTGTTGGCTGAGAGTCTCAGTCCTTCTCTGGCCATTGGCTGGAGACCACAATCAGTTCTTGGCCACGTGGCCTCTCCATGGAGCAGCTCACAACATGACATCTTGCTTTCCTCAGAGCGAGCAAGAGAGTTTCCAATATGGAAGCCATGATATTTTGTAACCTAATCTTGCTAGTGACATCCCATCACTTTTGTTTCTATTCTGTTCATGATCAGCAAGTCCCTGGGTCCAGCCCACACTCAAGGGAAAGGGATCACACAACCATGGAATGCCAAGAGGTGGAGATCCTTGGGAGCCATGTTGGAGGCTGCCTACCACACGAGGATGGACTAGGATTCCCACATCTGTCTGTGTTTGTTCCTGAGCTCTTCATTCTGTTCTCTTCTATTTTTCTGTTCAAGTTACTCTCAATATGTGGCATTGGGACCCCTGGATATCCTCAAGACCCTTTCAGGGAATATTCAAGGTCAAAACTCTTATAGTATTGCTGATGAGATTGACGGTGATATTGGCAAATGTGATTTTTTGATATTATATAGTGAAAAGTGTCAACATCTGGAGTATCTGCATGATTTGATGAACCAACTTTTTCTCCCAAATGACCAATACGTGCTGTTACAAAGTTGTACACTGGTAAGGATCTATTCAGAGAGAGAGCGATGGGCCAATGGATTTTAATGTAACAGTATAAACATTCATTGATGTGGTTTTAGATTCTACATGCAATTAAGTGTTTTATGAGTTGATATGGTGTCAAAGAAGAATATTCATAATTATCTAAAAAGACTATTAATTACTTCTATTTTTTCCAACAACAATGTGTATGAAACTGGGCTTTCTTCATAAACTTCAACAAAACAACTTATTGCAACAGTTTGAATGCAGAAGCAAATACGTGAATCCAGCTGCCTTCTATTCAGTCAGATATTAAAGAGATTGCCAAAAATATATAAAACAATGTTGCTCTTCTCACTAAATGCATTTTGTTTTGGAAAATATAGTTGTTTGTTTAAAATATGCTACTTATGATCACATGTAATGGCTTTATTGTTGATATTCTTGTATGACTTGATAAATAAGTATTTTTAAAGTGTCTCAATTTTAATTTCTCATAGAGTTAATATGGATAGATATAACCTATATAACGAAAGCTCTTTGGGGTCACCAATATTTTTTAAGAGTATAAAGGGGTTCTGAGACCAAAAGGTTGAGAACTGCTATTTTATGTTTTCACACGTTTTTGATTCCCTCTAGTTTCTGGGGTGGCCGTGGGGCTCACTTGGGTTTCCAGGTGCAACAGGGATGTCCTCACCAAGCTGCCCCTGAGCTGTCATTTTTGCCTGTGGATCTGTCTACCTCGTCTCCTTTCCTTCCTATTTCCCAAGATGGTTATCCAGCCTTCTCAGCCATTCTGGGAAGCAAGAGGTACCCCAGGTCCTTTAAATGAATCCCATTGATTCGAGTGTCCTTTTTTGTCTTACCATAAAATATAATTTTTTCCTCATAAGTCCTGCCTATATTAGTTTGTTGATAGGTATTTGGCTATTCTTGTTGCAATAGTCCATCAGAATTCTCTATGTTTGTGAAGCAAATATAGAGACTGATTTTTTAAAAATTGAAGTTCAAGTTAAACTGTACTATGATTCTACTGTGACAAAGAAGTCTGTGGCTTCCAGTTATAAGTAGGCTATACCATCTAGGTTTGTGTAAGTACACTCTATGATGTTTGCACAATGACAAAATGGCCTAACGACACATTTCTTGGAACATGTCCCCGTCATTAGGCGACACAAGACTGTATTATATACTTGGAAGTTGTATATAAGTATATACAACTAAGACCCAAATGTTCTCACTGAACACACAGAAACACAATTATGAGAGGTGATGGAGGTGTTAACTAACCTTATTGTTGTAATAATTTCATAATATATATGTATCAAATTATCACATATACACGAACACCTGTATCACATATACTCATAGGATTTCATATGTATGAAATCATCACATTGTACACCTCACACAATGTTATATGTCAATTATATCTCAATAAGGCTGGAAAAATGTATATATAGAGGAAGTTGTGGGAAGTTCTTGTTACAACAGTGAAACGTTGTCGATTTTGGCCAAGACTCAGTGATGCAGAATATCATCCTAGGATGAAAGTCTCTAGTCTCAGTCCATTTCTTGTAACAGAATCTTTGCAGAGTAACAAAGTATGAAAGTAACAAATGAAGCACCACTGCTCACTAGCACATTCTCATGTCCAAGTTGTTGGTGGGATGTTTCTCTTTTGAAAACTGGATTTAGGAACATATTTAACTGCCTCCATCAAAATATTAAATTAGATAGAGGTTACCTGTTGGTTATCAGAATACATTAAATTGAAGGAAGGATATTGGATGCAAAATTGTACAACTATATACTCCATCATATTAAATTAGCAACGTGAGATGTTTTGCCTTATTTACAAAGTTACTCTCAGGTTGCCTATATGTATGTTAATATGTATGTTTTTATTTCTAATCCTTAAGAAAAATATTGCCATTTTAGATTTTGTAATAGAGCATTAAAGATGAGACTCTTCTCATGTAGAACACATTGCAAAAGACACTTCAAAGAGTAGCCAACACTCTTCAGCCTAAAATGAAGTTTGCGAAAATGGATGCTTATTGTTAAAATAGAAAATGGGGAAGAATAGTTCTAGAATTGGAAAAATATAGGCTTTTTTCATAAGGCTTTTATTTGTGCACATTCAATTGCAAAAGATTACTGTTACTGTAACTTTGGCACACTAATATAAAAATGTAAACGATTTCACAAATGGACACAAATAATGTTCACATTAGCTCATATGAGGAGAAAAATAAGATAGTACTTGCTATGACAGCTCTGTTGATGAAGACATGAGAATTAATTTGAAAAGAAATAGTGTTTTTTCTTTTTGCAAAAACATCACTTTCATGTCCTGTAATCTTTTAACATTCCTGCACTATTCAAAATGCAACTCAAAGTCGATGAAATCAATAAACAATTGTGTATGAACAAAAGTGTCCATTAACTCACTCCTCTTGGCTGGGTTTTCCCTTTGTTTCGAGTCCATTGTGCAGCAGTTTTTGAAAGATGCTCACCAGTGAAATGCTGAATTATGAAATTCTTTCCCTGGTCTCATACACATAGGAATAAATCTATTCCACAGCAGTAGCAACTGCCTTTACATTTCATCCCTAACATTTGACCACTTCCTGTTGAAAAACAAATGTTTCACAGCTCTTAAAGATTTTATTGCAAAACAAACTGCAGGATGAAGTTCAGAGCCTTATCTAGCATTAGGGCTCTTATTCTTTGTAAATTCTGACTAATGGGTTTGAAAAGCAATAATACACATTGCCAAAATGTCAGCAACTTTAAAAATCTGTAAATATTACCTCAAAACCTAGTTTCTACAGACCATCAGTCACCACATTTAGCTTCCTCTTCCCTTCTTTTTCTGGAGCCTCCAAATTTAGCTGTAATTCTGGGGTTTCTAAGCTCAATAGCACTTTGCAACATCATGCATGTAAATCATATGAGGATGAACCAGATCTAAATCTGAGCTTCTGTGCAGAATTCTGTTCCTTGCATTTGTAGACTGAGGCCATCAGCTCCTAGAAGTCACCTCTCTTTTTAAGCAACATGTCCATTTTCTTCTTTCTTCTTTGCAGCCACCAGGAGAATCCATCTCTTTTAAGGATTTCACTCGGTTAGGCCAGGCCCATCTAGCACAATCTCCCTTTTGATTAACTCAAAGTCAATGGATTAGAGATCTTAAGTACATCTGCATAATCCTGTTTGCCCTGTGACGTGATAGAATTATGGGAGTGACATCTCATATTCACGTGTCTCACCTAAACCCAAGGGGAGAGGATTATACGAAGGTGTGGGTCATTTGGAGCCTTCTTAGAATTCTGCCTATCATAGCATACACCAGAGCAAAGGAAAACTTCTCTGGAGGAGGGCAAGTTTGTCTCGTGCCTTGGGAGAACACTCGCAGATAATTTTTTTCAAGGGCAATGACTTATGAGCAGTTGAAGATAACCAGGCACACAAGGAGACAAGACAACCTGAGCGAGAACCAACACACAGCAGAAATACAGAAGAAACAACACACTGCACAAACAGTCTGGACACTGGAATCCCCAGTTACAGATTAGACCACTATGCCATGTTTGAAGAAATAATCAGTAAAGTGGGAATTATCTGCAGGAAACAGGAACCTATAAAAAATGACACATGGCTTGAAAAAGAATCAGATAGAATGTAGAAACACAAAAAATACAAAACTGGAAATACAAACTCAGTAGATTTATTTGACGGCAGATTGAACACAGCCAGAAATGGAATTATGAACTGGAAGTGATATTAGCACAAATTACACATAATGCAGCACAGAGAGACAAAGAGATTGAAAAGAAATATGAAAGAGAAGGCAAGAGATGTGAAGTTTTCAGCAAGATGGTCCAAGATACAATTGATTAAAGGCCCAAGAGAAAAGAGACAGAATGGGTTGTGATGGTTAATTTTATAGCAAACTTGACTTGGCTCAGAGAGACACCCTGACTAATACAGGGGTCGAGGCAACATTTGAAGTAAAAATGGCTGAGAATTTTCCAGACTGATGGAAGATATCAATATGCACACTCAAGAATAGATAGAATTTCATGATAAAGAAAAAGAAATCAACACCCAGAAACATCATAATAAAAATTCAGAAAAACCAAAGTTAAAGAGATCATCTTAAAACCAGTCAGAGAAAAGATGTTGTCTTCAGGGGAATAGCAACTAGACTGACTGATAATAGCAAAAATGAAAGTCAAAGACAGTGAATGATTTCTTTAATGTATTGAAAGACTGCCTGCCTGATATATACCCAGAAAAAACATTGCTCAAGAATGAGGGCAAAATAAAAATATTTTCAGACAAAAAGACTGAGAATTTGCCGCCAGGAGACTAGAGGAAACTCTAAAGGGTGTACTTCAGGCAGAAGGAAAGCAATTTAAGATGGAAGGTCTAAGTTGGAAGAAGGAATGACGAGGAAAGTGGAAAGTACGTATCCAGGTGTGAACAAACATTATGTAAAACAGTAATAAAAATGTCGCACAGGGTCTGAAAAAAAACCAAGATAGATTAAAAACACAAGAGAGTGATGACATTTAAGTTGAGAGGGAACAAAAGGAGTTAAGAGTTCTGAGTTTTGACGATCTTGATGTGTGTACCCTACGATGCAGAAATTGGGCTCACAGGGCTGTACTCTGGGGGAATGCATGTGTCTGTGTACAAATGAAAATTATACAATTTAAATAATTTTCACAGTTACACTGGTCAGAATGGCTCTAGATGGAAACAATTCAAATGTCTATCAACATTAGAATACATGTGTGTGTGCATACACACATATGTGAGCGTGTGGTGTGTGTATGTGTATTCACACAATAGGATACTAGGCTGCTGCTAAGATGAACAAATAGAGCTTAAGGCAGCGACTGAACACCAACTAGGTGCTGATGTTTCTTATAGGAACTGGGGATACGGCAGGAAGAGCCAAGGAGAGATGGACATTAAGCAAGTAGTACAAGCCTTATTCATTCATTGCAAATGCGATAGCTATTTTATTTAATTTTTTTAATTTTAATTTTTTTTTGAGGAAGACTGGCCCTGAGCTAACATCCGTGCCTATCTTCCTCTACTTTATATGTGGGACACCTACCAAAGGATGACATGCCAAACGGTGCCAAGTTCACACCTGGGATCCGAACTGGCAAACCCTGGGCCACAGAAGCAGAACATGCGAACTTAACAGCTGCGCCACTGGGCCGGCCCCGTTGATAGCTTTTTAGATGATCCCAAGAAGTCTGATTGTTGTGCTAAAAAATAGGCATATGAAAACAAAGAAATGACTATAAACAAAATGTAGTGTATCCATACAAGGGAATATTGTCTGGCGATGAAGAGGAGTGAAGTCCTGACACCTTCCACAAGACAGGCAAACTTGGAAAACATCCTGGGTCAAAGAAGCCAGACACAGTAGACCACATATTGTAAAATTTCATTTATATGAAATGTCCAAATCTATAGAGAAAGGAAGCAGGTGCTGAGCAGGGAAAGGTGAGGAGAGTGGCATCACGAGTGGCGGCTAATGAAAAAAGGGCTTGATTTTCAGGTGAGGAAAATATTCTGGAATTAGATAGTGGTTATGCTTGCACAACTTTGTGAAAATGCTAAAAACCACTGAACTCACTGAACTGTACACTTAAAATTAGATTATGTTGGGACCGGCCTCATGGCCTAGTGGTTTAGTTCTCATACTCCTCTTTGGCGGCCTGGGGTTCAGTGGTTCAGATCCTGGGTGTGGACTTACGCACTGCTCATCAAGCCATGCTGTGGCAGGCGTCTCACATATAAAATAGAGGAAGATTGGCACAGAAGTTAGCTCAGGGCCAATCTTCCTCAGCACAAAGAGGATTGGCAGTGGATGTTAGCTCAGGTCTGATCTTCCTCAAAAAAAAAAAAAAGGATAAAAAATTAGATTATGTTGACGGCTTGCACAACTCTGTAAATATACTAAAAAAATCATTTAACTCCGCAATTTAAACAGATGAAATTCATGGTATGTAAATTATATTTCAATACAGCTGTTAAAATATTAATAACAATGATCACTCTTCCCCTTTAGAAAATAATGCCCATTTCTTTCCCACCAACAGTGCAAATGAGTTCCCATTTACCCACATCCTCGCCAACCATGTTCATTGTCAATTTTTTAATATTTGCCAATATCATCAGCAAAAATAAAAATAATTCTAGCAAGCATGTATCTACTGTTTATTAATTTTCAGAAACTGTTCTGAGCTCTTTATCTGTATTAACTAGTTTAATCCTCACAACAAGTCTGTAAGGTAAGGACTATGATTAATTCTTATTTTATAGATGAGGAAATAGAGGCTCAGAGAGACTAGGACACTTGTCCAGGGCCACACAGTTAGTAAGTGACAGGGCTATGACATGAGACCAGGCAGTCTGACCCCCAGAGTCCAAGGTGCTTCACCGCGATGTACTACTACTGAATCCTTCAAGAACATTTTAACTTTCTATTTTGAAATAATTTTAGATTAACAGAATTGTTACAAAGACGGCACAGAGTTCCCATGTAACCTGGTCTCTACTTCCCCTAATGTTATAACTTACAGAGCCACGAGCATCTGCCCAAACAAGACATTGACGCTGATCCATTATCTGTGCCTAAACTGCAGGCTCCATTCAGATTTCCTGTTTCTCACTCATTCCCCTCTTCTCTCCTGAGATCCATTCCCTGGTCCCCGTGGCATTTAACTGCTTCAGTTTTATTTAAATTTATTTGGAATACCGTATTTCCTATTTGGTAACATATTTAATATTCCTTGACCATTTGTATTTCTCTTGTGAATCTCACATCACCTTCTTTGTCCACGTTTTATTGGCTTTTTTTTAATTTAAAGATTGGCACCTGAGCTAACATCTGTTGCCAATCATTTTTTCTTCTTCTCCTCCCCAAAGCCCCCCAGTACATAGTTGTATATTCTAGTTGTGGGTCCTTCTGGCTCTGCTGTGTGGGATGCCACCTCAGCATGGCCTGATGAGTGGTGTCATGTCCGTGCCCAGGATCCGGACCAGCAAAACCCTGGGCCGCCGAAGTGGAGCACTCGAACTTAACCACTCGGCCATGGGCCGACCCCTTATTGGCATTTTGATCTCATAAATTTGTAAGAACTCCTTGTATGTTAGTTTACACATTCAGGAACAAAAAGGTCTCATTTAGTGCTTTCGTTTTCTAGGGCTATCGTAACAAAATACCACAGGCTGAATGGCTTAAACAAAAGAAATGTATTTCGTCACAATTCTGGAGGCTGGAAGTCTGAGACGAAGGTGTGGGCAGGGCTGGTTCCTTCTGAGGGCTCTGAAGGAAGGTTCTGTTCCAGGCCTCTCTCCTTGGCTTGTAGATGGCCGTCTTGTCCCTGTCTCTCTCTCTCTTTTCTTTTTTAAAAGATTGGCACCTGAGCTAACAACTGTTGCCAATCTTCTTTTTCTTTCTGCTTTTTCTCCCCAAATCCGCCCAGTACATAGTTGTATATTTTGGTTGTGGGTCCTTCTAGTTGTAGCATGTGGGATGCCACCTCAGCATGGCATAATGAGTGGTGCCATGTCTGTGCCCAGGATCTGAACCAGCGAAACCCTGGGCCACCAAAGCAGAGTGTGCAAACTTAACCACTCGGCCACAGGACTGGCCCCGTGTGTCTCTTCATATCATCTTCCCTTTGTGTGTCTGTCTCCAAATGGCTCATTTTTATAAAGACACCATTCATATCACATTAGGGACCCATTCTATTACTGGATGACCTCATCACAACTAACTACATCTGCAAGGACCCCATTTCCAAATACGGTCCCATTCTGAGGTTGTAGGGGGTAGAATTTCAATGTATGAATTTGGGGGGGGCAATTGAACTCATTACACTTTATCATTTATTCATTTTATTTTTACATCATTGACTCATTCTTCAAATACTTTTTGAGAACCTCTGTGTACTAGACACTCCTGTAAAGATTGCTGAAGGCGGAGGTCCAAGATCTCCTAAATCATGGATATTATATTCTAGTTCTGGATCAGACAGTAAATAAACATATAAATATATTTTCCAGTTTCAGGGAGTGTGTAAGGAGAAATAAAGTGGGCTAAGTGTCACAGAAGGACAGCAGGGTGCTTCTTTAATCTGGCTGCTCAGGGATAGCTTAACGAGGAGGTGACAGCTGAGCTGAGACTTGAAGTAAGTGGCGGAATGAGCCATTCAGTGAACCAAGGAAAGAACATTTCAGCAGAGGGAACAGCACGGGCAAAGGTCTTGAGGTCGGGAGGAATGTTTGAGCATTGGAAAGAAAGCCCTGAGGTGACTGGAGCAGAGTGAGGTGGGGAGGGCCAGGAAAGGGGATGGAGAGGTAGGGGTGGGGAGGCCACATGGGTCCCACTGGCCATGGTGAGGAGTATGGGTGGGGAGACCACATGGATCCCATTGGCCATGGCGAGACGTTTGGGTGGGGAGACCACGTGAGTCCCATTGGCCATGGTGAGGAGTATGGGTTGGTTAGTAAGCATGATAAGAAACCCCTGGAGGCCTTGGATGAGGGTGTGACATGGTCTGAATTATGTTTTTTGAAGACTGCTCTAATTGTGCTGTACCGACTAAACATTAAGGGGGCGAGGGTGAAACCAGGGGGTCTAGGTGGTCTGGCTGGGGTCTTGTCAAGGACGACAGTGGCTTGGACTAGCATGGTAACAACAGACATGGTGATAGGTGGGCATAAATATATATATTTTGAAGACAGAATTGGAAGTTCTTGCCAATGGTTGCATATGGGTTCCTGGAGAAATAATAGTTATATGATACATAATACACAAAATAAAAGCAATATAGTAATATAATATCTAGCAATAACAAACGCATGCTTACTCTGTGCCATGTACAGTCACATGTATGTGATATATGTGATTATATACATATATGATCACATACAGATATGATTATACACACACACCCCTTTGGTCCTCACAATAACCCTATGTGGTAGGTCCTAATATATTCCCATTTTACAGATGAGGAAACTGAGACACAGAGAAATTATGTTCAAATCTGTAGAGTGAGTAAGTGGGGAAGCCGGGATTTGAACCCAGCCATGGGACCCCATAGCTTTAACCATTACATTTTAGTGTTGGGGGTGAGTTTTAGGCTTTTGGTCTGAGTACTTGGGTGGATGGTGATGCTGTTTATTGAGCTGGGGAAAATTGTAGGAAGAACAGATTTGGGGACATAAAGTCATGGTTCTACTTTACCATGTTAATTGTGAGATGACTGTTAGACATTCAAGTGGAGAAACTGAGTGGGAGAGGGGTATGTGGGATTAGGGGTTAGGGGGATGTCCTGGCTGGAGTTATAAATTTTGGGGAGTCATTGGCATATTGACGTCAATTCGAGCCATAGAACTGGGCGTTTTCACTCGGGAAATCATTACAATTGGAGAGTACACATCTTCAGCGTTGCTCCTGTGGCTGAATATTGAGTTTAACATCCACAGTGAGGTGAAGTAACTTGACTAAGAGCAGCAAACACAATAGTTCTGATTCCAACCAACCTCCCTCTGAAGGTCCTGGTGTCCCACGAGGTTGCTGTCACCTGCTAACACAAGGTGAAAATTCCATTAGCCCCAAATCAATTAGCTCAGCATAACAACCCACACTTTTATAGCTAAGAAAAGCCTCATTAAGTTGAAACTTCTGGTGGCTCCCCAAGGATGAGAACTCTGCTAACATGCTCAGTGCCAAGAGAGGTCCCCCCACCCACACCTGCCAGTGCTGGGAGCCTGGGGTCTGCAGCAGGAAGAGCCAGATGGGACTGGAGTAATTGGTCTCTGTCTTGCCTCCAATAGCCCCTGGAGACCAGAGCCTCTGAGCTCGTTAGGAACAGGTGAGCTGAGACTGGCCCGGGAATTGTGAAGGAACTTTTTGACTTGCTGAACTCATTAGTAAAGAAGCTGAGGATCTGGCAGGCACTTCTTTCCCAGGGGTGGCGGTTCTGTCTTTGTGCTGAGAAAACACATCCCAGAGTTGCCAGAGAGGGAAAGATTTTTCAGCATGGTTGGTGCAGGTGTTCCTTGGCCATGTGCATTTTGGCTCTATGAAAAGAAATTTCCTCTTCACAAAATGGGCACGTGGTTGAGGTGAAGATGGACTGTCTGCTTCCCTCTTTGGATCTTCAGTGCCAAGAATGGTACCGAGCATGCGGCACGTACTCACTGAAAACTTGTTGAATGACTGAATGACTGAAATGATCTTATTTGTTTCTTTACCATAGCAGTTCTCAACAGGGGTGACTTCGCTCCCCAGGGGACCCTTGGCAATATCTGGGAACATTTTTGGTTGTCACAACTGGAAAGGGGGATACTCCTGGCATCTAGTGGGTGGAGGCCAGAGATGCTGCTCAACATCCTGCGATAGACAGGACAGACCCCCACAGCAAAGAATGTTTTGGTCCCAAATGTTAATAGTGCTGCAGTTGAGAAATTATTTACTGGTTTATAATTCACCTCCTTCCACCAGAGCATAAGATCTAGGGATTTTTATTTGGCTTGCTCATTGTTGTATCTCCAACAAGTAGAACCTTGTCTGACATAGTAGATGCTCCATAAATACATGTTGAATGGAATGAGTGATAGTAAGCTCTAGCCACTAGCTTCATGGTTTCACTCTTCCTCCCCCTCCTTTCAAATATGCCTTGAGCATTTACTTGAAGCAGGTCCAGGCTGTGTACTGGAGATTTTCAGATGAGCTAAACAAGGCCCTTGCTCTTAAGAAGTGCTCCTTTTAATGGGAAAGACCCAACCACCAATACTTGAGCTCTCTATTTGTAACAATGGGCATATCTCCTTTTAGGGAGATAGAACTGGAGATAAAAATACACTGTGATGTGATGAAAATGGCATTTAACTTCTGTGATGTTCCTCCCCCAAAACACCAGTCTAATCATGAGAAAAACATAAGGCAAATCCAAACTGAAGAGCAGTCTAAAGAATCCCTAAGAAGAGTAGCTTTTCAGTGGAGAAGCCTGAAAACACTTCAGGCTTTTGGTGATCAAGGTGAACATCAACACTCATCAATCATGTAGATAGTATGTACCATTGATATGCTATGATGAAAATGGCACTTTCCCTCTGTGGTTTTCCTCCCAATCCCGTAACTGCATCCTAATAATGAGAAAAACATCAAATTCCAATAGAGAGGCATCCTACAATATGTATGAACAGTCCTCCCCAAAACTGTCAAGGCCACCAAAACAAAGAAAGTCTGAGGAACTGTCAGAACCTAAGGAGACATGGCAACGAAATGCAATGTGGTCTCCTAGATGGGATCCTGGAACAGAAAAAGGATATTAGGTAAAAACATAACAAATGTGAATAAAGTATGGACTTTAATTTTATGTGTTGACTTCACTGGGCCATGGGATACCCAGATATCTGGTTAAATGTTATTTCTGAGTGTGTCTGTGGGGGGTTTGTGGAAGCAATTAGCATTTGAATTGGTGGACCGAGGGAACCAATGGCCCTCACAGGGTAGGTGGGAATCAGGCAAAATGCAGCCAGTGTTCAAATTCCCCAATTGTCAGTTATTTGAATAAGTGTTCTAATAAATCCCAGCCACTGAATTTGGTATAGATATCTGTCTCTTAACTTTCTTTTAATCCATAAGGATTTCCGTCTACAAGTTTTCCTCACATTTTGTCTGTTGAAGAAGTGGTAGGGCACTTGCTATCTTGATAACATAGTGGTGAAGTGCATGAATTCTCAAATAAGATAGCCTAGTTCTTTTCTTAGCAAACTTTTTATTGAGGTGTTTCCTACATACAGAAAAGTACATGAACCATAATGGCGCGGCTTGATGAAGCTTCGCAAATGAACACATCCTTGTAACCAGAAACCCCCCATACCCATTACTAGACTCTACTATCCCACAAAGGTAACCACAATACTCTTCTTAACATCATTAGTTTTCATGCTTTTAAATTTTATATGAAAGGAATCACACAAAATGTTTTCTGGCTTCTTTTGCTCAAATTAGGTTTGTAGATTCATCCACATTGTTGCTTGTAGCAGAAGTTGGTTCTTTCTCATTGCTATATAGTATTCCATTGGATGAATATACCACAATTTATTTAAGTATTCTATTGTTAAGGGTGCAGTTTCTTATAAATTTAGTCATACACCTATCCCATGAACCAGAAATTCCACTTCTTTGGGGTGATGGTAATAGTCTATATCTTGAAAGGGATTTGGGTTACACAGGTATGTGCATTTGTAAAACCTTACCAAAAATCATCTTCAAGACTTGGGAATTTCACTGTATGTAAATTTTATCCCCAAAAGAAAAAGAAAAGAACCACAAATGAACATTGAACTCTAGTTAATAATGTGCATGCTGAATTAGTGGGAGAGAGTATACTGATGACCATAACTTACTTTGAAATGCATCAAAAATTAAGATGCAAAAATTAAGATGATGGGTGGACAAAGGGATAGATGTGATAAAAAAAGTATAGTCAAATGTTAATTGTAGAATCTAGGTGGTGGTATATGAGTGTGTTCACTATAAAATACTTTCAAAGTTTAAACATGTTTGTAAATTTTATAATACAATTTTGGAACTGATAATTATATGACGTGATGGAGGTGCTAACTATCGCTACAATGGCAATCATATTATGATATATGAACGTATCAAATCAACATGTTGTACACCTTAAATTTACAAAATGTTATGTGTCAAATATATTTCAATAAAAATGAAAAATTTTTAAATTAAAAAATTTTAAAAACAGGCAATAAAGATGTTTTTAAGAGTTTTACATGCAGGAAAAAATGTTGGAAAGATATTCATGGACTGCACACACTTTTGGGTGATGCAGATAATTAATCAAATGATCATACAAACAAATGTGAAAGGTGTTTGTGAGAGATGTTCCAATGGAGAGATACATCTTACAATATGAGACCCAAACCAAGGGAATTAAACTAGTGGGGGAGGTAGGGGAGCCTCCCTGAGAACGTGATGTATGAGTTGAGACTCAGGGGTGACTTGGAATTAGTTAGGGAAGAGGACAGAGATAAACACTTTCAGAGCAATGAGGGGAAATAAAACAGGATGTCGGAGATGCTGAGGAGATCGCTATTTTAGGGTGGTCAGGAAAGGCCTTCTGGGGAACTGGTGACATTTGAGGTGAGGATTGAATAAAAAGAAGAAACCAGCCATGTGAAGGCCTGGGCAGACAGTTTCATAATACAGCCACACTTCATTTGACATAAAAGTTGTATTTCTATTTTTCAAATATTCCAGTGAAATTGGCACCCTGGGAGACTCTGTGTTTGTCCAGTGGTTTGCACGTGGCTGCCTAGCCCTAGCAGAGCTTGAGAGGCCAATCAGAAAGTGGCTTCTCAATTGTTCTAGTGGCTCAGGACCACCCGCTTCCCTGTAAGGTGCTGAAGCACAGGGTGTGTCTGCCAGCACCCTTCTGTCCGTGGGAGAACTACCCCAATCTCAGTAGTCCCACTGGGCTCTGGATCACAGTATTCTGTCCCACCTCTGGCTGAAGTTGTGGGCATGAGAGCCAGGACTTGACAAATCACAGCAGCCGCCTCCCCCACTGCCCCTACCCTTGGCGATGCTTACTGGTTCTCAGAGCAGGCAATGACACAAACACAGTTCATTAGTGCTTTACTGGGATTGATTGAAGAGTTCTGGGACAATGAAAGTTTTGCTAGAGTTGGAGGAGATGTTAGCCATATTCCTTCATACCTAGAATATGAGAGATTGAGTTTAATTAACACATAGAAGTAGAGACAGACATGGGAGATAAAGAGATGGAGAGGTGGGAGAAGGAGATAGAAAGAAGAAAAGTGAATAAAGATAGAGGGAGAGATATGGAAGTGTGGATCCCCTGTTCTCTCTAGGGTTACATTCCTTTGCAACCTTTCTTTGATTCTGTCACCTCCCCCATTCTTCCCAGTCACAAGATCCAGAAAATTCCTTTTCCGCTTAAGCTTATTTGAGTCGGGTTTTGATCACATTTGCTCCTGAAAGAAAATCATCAGTTTTACCATCAAAATACACTCCAAATCTCTTCACCTTTTCCCACATCCACCACTCTACAAGCCGTCACTGCCTCTTGCCTGAACACCTGCAATCACCTCCTACTTGGCCTCCCTGCACCCTGGCTTGCCTCTGTGCAGTCCAACCTCCACACAGCCATCTGAGTGGGCTGGCAGGTGTGGAATCTCTAAATGTTCTGCATGATCAGACTTCCAGGAAGACCTGGGGGAGAGGGCAGTTTTGGCCTTTACAGCCTGTCATAGAGGAGACAGTGTCTCTGTTCGGTTCATCCCTTCACCCCACATATAAGGAAGAGTCCCAGAGTGGGTTAGTAAATAGAACAATAACTCAAGCCTTTGGTGCAGAGATCTAGAGCCTTTTTTCCACCACCCCCTTCCTTCCTGATTCATTAGCACTGTATCAATTGGGATGCTTTTGCCTGCAAGGAACAGAAAGCTACAAAGAAAATTAGCTTAAATAATTCAGGTGCTTATCTTACTTAAGAAGAAATACAGACGCAGGTGCTTCCAGAGGTGGATTGATAGCACATCAATGCCATCGAGGACCCAATATCTTCTTTTTCCAGTTTTACATCTTTGGCAGGTTGTTCATGGTTTTCCTTGGGGGCTGCTATGGCACCAACCCTCACGACAATGATCTAAAGCAGGACAGAAGCAGAGAAGAAGGCAAATGATCTTTCTCATCATGTATTAGGGAGCAAAACTTTTCCTAGAGCTCCCAGAAAACTTCCCCTTATATCTCATTGGCAAGAATGGGGCCACATGATCATCCCTAGATGAACTGGCTAAAGGGAAAAGAGGTTGTTGTGATAGATTTTGATCAATTAAATTCATCCTCTGGGGCTGGATACATTACTGCCTGAGGAAAACTGGGGTTGGTTAGGAAGGGAGAAGGGGGAAATGGATGTTGGGTAGGTAACTAGGAATGTCTTCCAAAAACCAGAGGTTGTAATTGGAGACCAAGAAGGGGAAGGTAAGAGAATAGAGGAAAAAGGGCAGAGAGGATGACAAGGTAGGAAAGAGAAGTAACATGGAGGAGAAGAGGGAAGAAAAAAAGGGGGAGGAAGAGAGGACGGAGAGATAGGACAATGAAGAGACAGGAAAGGAAACAGAGAAGAGTGAGGATTTGAGGCAACATGAACATGTGAGCTCAGCTTCAGCCAATCAGGATCAGAGACACTGGTTCAGGGGTGGGCATGTGAACTAAGGCTAAGCAATCAGGTTGCTTCTCAGGGCTTCTGTTGACCTACTGGAGCAAAGATCCATCTCTCTTCTGCTGGTTTTAAATATAGAAGGATGTAGACCTATGAGATGGTGATGGTCATTGTGCAGCCATGAGGAATCTGAGAATGGAAACTACAAACAGAGAGAAGAGTAGAAAAAGAAACAGAAAAGCAGTTCTTGGTGGATGTTATTTTGAACCTTATATCAAGGACCAATCTAGTTCTACCTCTAGATGTTACATTTACGTGAACTAATACATTTCTTTCTTTTTTTTTTAAGGAAACCAGTTTGAATTGAGTTTTCTGTCGTTAATTGTCGCCACTTCTAATCTTGCCACAGCCTCTTCCATTTGAAGTCTGATCTGGCCCTTCAAATTTGATACTTTACACTCTCTTTCTTATGTTGCCCTTGACTTTCCTTCTGTCTGTGGAATTCTGCCCTGGGGGATCCCGCATTGCCCCAACTGCTGCATCCTAGGGAGGATGTATTACTTTCCTATTGCTGCTGTAACAAATTACCACAAACTTGGTGACTTAAAACAAAACGCATTTATTATCTTACAGTTCTGGTGGTCAGAAATCTGAAAAGGATTTCAATGGAGTAAAATAAAGGTGTCCACAGGACTACATCCCTTCTGGGGGCTTTAGGGGAGAATCCACTTCCTTGTCTTTTCTAGCGTCTAGAGACCTCCAACATTCCTTTATTCACAACTCCTTCCTCCGTCTTCAAAGCCAGCGATCACATCACTCAGATCTCTCCTTCTGTCCTATCTTCTCTGACTCTCCTACCTCCCTTTTTCCTAATAAGGACACTTGTGATTGCATTGGACTCACCTGGATAATCCAGGATCACCTTCCCATCTCAAGATCCTTAACCACATCTGCAAAGTCCCTTTTGCCATGTAGGGTAACATATTCACCGGTTCTGGAGATTGGTATGTGGATATCTTTAGGGGTGGGGTGGGGGGCATTGTTCTGTCTACCATGAAGTGCCAGCGAGAAACTGAGGTCCTCAGTCTAACTTCCCACAAGGAACTATGTTGAACTACCAACGACCATGTGACCTTGGAAGTAAATCCTTCCACAGTCGAGCCTTGGCTTGAGACTGAAGCCCTGGTGGACATCATTATTGCAGTCTTGTGAAACTCTGAAGCAGAGGATCCACCTATGCTGTGCCTGATCCATAGAATTATGAGATAATAGGTATGTGTTGTTTTAAACTGCTAAATCTATGATTTGTTATGCAGCAATAGATAACTAATACATCTGTATGACTCACTTTTGCCAATGAGATATTAGCAGCTGTGATGCAAGCTAAAACTTGAAAAAAAAAAAAAAGTGTGTTTCACCTCTTCTCTTGCTCCTCTGACTTTGCAATGAAGTTATACCTGGGCTGATCTGCTGGAGGGTGAGGCAAGTGGAGCAGAGCCAAATCAGCTCAGTTGTCCTAGATGAGTCTATCTCAGACTAGGTGACAGGCAGCTGACACCCATATGTGTGACAGCCCAGAAAAAATCAGTGAGACCACCTAGCTGACCCATGGCTAATAGCAGATGCAATAGGAAGCCCATCTGAGCCCTGAGGAACCTCCAGTTAGATGCACAGATTTGTGAGCTCAATAAGTTTTCTTGTGTTATGCCACTGGGTTTTATGGATTCTGTTAATCAGATTATGTGGGCAATAGATAGCTGATATGCCCACCTATAATTGTATTATTTTTCTCTTTTTTCTTTTTTTTGAGGAATATTAGCCCTGAGCTAACTGCTGCCAATCCTCCTCTTTTTGCTGAGGAAGACTGGCCCCGAGCTAACATCCGTGCCCATCTTCCTCTACTTTACACATGGGACGCCTACCACAGCATGGCATGACAAGTGGTGCCATGTCCGCACCCGGGATCCAAACCAGTGAACTCCAGGCTGCAAAAGTGGAATCTGAAAACTTAACTGCTGCGCCACCAGGCCGGTCCCTCATTGTATTATTTTTAGTAAACCGTAACCCTCAAATGTCAAAATCCTGAGGGCAGTGAAGCCTGTGTTTAGCACAGAGGTTGGAACATAGTGGGAATTAAAATCTTTGTTGAAGGAATGAGTACATAACTGAGTTCAAGATGTGGCACAAGGAGATGTGTGTGTCTGTGTGTGCACGTGAAAGAGTGTTGGAAAGATGTCAACAGTTTTGTATAGTGCTTTAGACCTCAGGCTTGTGAAACAGAACAAATGACCCCAAACTTTCTGGCTTTCACGGGTGATCTTGCCATTCCCAGATACAGGGACTATTAAAATCCACCAACCAAAGACCAGCAGTAACAACCTGTTGTCCAAAAAAAGGTTAAGTTTACTGAACTTGCTGCAAGAAGGGAGAGGACATGCCAGGGAACACACGTGGTGGCTCAGTAAGAGACAATTGGCAGATGACGTCAAGATTGAAGTGTAGGCAGACTCTGAACTCACCTCCTCCCATGGACACAACAAATTTACAACTACTCTTGGAACAATTAACCTTGAGAGAGAACTGAAAACTAGATAAAAAGAACCCTTACAACAAGGGGCAGTGCTGACTGAGGTAGAAGAGGCAGAAGTTCTTTCTGGAGAGAAAAAACCCACCTTCTAGCTGCAGCACTTCATAGCCAGCAGCTAGCAATCTTAAGGTACAAAGCCTTCCCTGGAGGAGTTGGGGATCTGAGCAGGGGAGCGTTACCACAATAAGCAGCTTTTGGACTCAGCATAACCAAGGCAAGTGTCTTAATATCTGGCTTTGCTGGCTGTTAACTACAATGGGGAATTCCCCTAGAAAACCTATCAGACATAAGGGGGAAAAATCCTGCTCTTAAAGGGCCCATGCACAAATTCACCCATTTTGAAAAGCAACCTAAAATCACCAGAAAGAAAGGCACACAGTCCTTTGGTGATAAGAGACTCACTTGATAGGCTCTGGGTGCACCTCAGTGAGAGGTGAGACCTCTCCAGGCTGGGGCCACCTCCCCAGGGACCAAGACACAGGTGGCAACCATTATTGTGACCTAGTACAGGCATGCTGACACAGACGCTGGCAGATGCAATTGGAGTTCTTCCCCTGGCCTGTTAGCAGAGGTCTGCCACACCCACTAGAATGCTGATTTAAGCCAGCTCAGCCAGGGCAGGCAGCCTGCCCTAGGGAATTGCCCCACCCAACAGCAAGCCCTCAGGCAACTTCTGGGCCTACATTGGTGGGGTGCCTGGAACCTCTGCAGCCAGGTGAGCGGGTCCACCTCTGCAGGGCAGGGTGTGTGCAAGGGGCAGACTTGCATTGATGGAGTGTTTAGGGCCTCTGTAGTGGAGTGACTAGGTTCCCTTCGGTGGTTTGGGGTGTGCACTTGGGGCAGGACTGTGTTGACAGGCTGTGTGGGCCTGTAGGTGGTGGGGCTTGTTGGTTGCAGCAGACTTTTGCTTCTCAAACAACCACATAGGGGATTGGCTCCGCCTTCCAATGCCTGAAACAATTGGGTGCTCCCACACCAGGGGCCAGCCCCACCCAGCTGCAATCCTGAGAGAGCTGACCACAGCCTTGCAGGCCAGAGGCCTACAGCGATTGTAAGCCCCTGAGCCTAGCAACCAGCCATGCTGGGGGCCTACTCACTTAACAGAAAAACTGCAACAGGAATGTGCTGTTAGACCTTGTAGCTAACTGTGCTGGGGCTCCCCATACCTGATGAAGTGACTAAAGGGACCATAGCAGCTGCATACAGCTGAGCATTACAACCAGCCAGCCAGGGGGACAGCCTGGTCCCCTGGGGACCTGCAGCAAGAGCAAACCTTCAACAACAGAAGGACATACGAGGCACAAACAGGGGACACTCCTGGAACATTGGGGACTGGTGATGAGAGGGAAGCACACTGCTGGGCCTCATAAGCCCACCTCTCCAAGACTGGGAGATGCAGCTGACTTACCTAATACATACATAAGCCTAGAGAAAGAGGCAAAATGAGGAGACAAAGGAATATGTTCCAAGTAAGGAAACAGGACAAATTCTCAGAAAAAGAACTAAACAAAACAGACATAAACAATCTACCGGAAAAACTACAAACTAATATCATAAGGATACTCATTGACCTTGGGAGAAGAAGAGATGAATTTAGTAAGAACTTCAACAAAGAACTGGAAAATATAAAAAAAGAACCAAGCAGAAATGAAGAATACGATACTGGAAATGAATATTTCACTAGAGGGACTCAATAGCAAAGTAGATGATACAGAAGAATGGATCAGTAAGCTGGAAAACAGACTAAAGGAAATCACCCAAGCTGAACAGATGAAAGAAAGAAAGAATTAAACAGAATGAGGACACTCTACAGGACCTCTGGGACAACAGCAAGCACACTAACATCCATATTATAGATGTCCCAAAAGAAGAAGAGAGAGACAAAGGAACAGAGAATCTATTTGGAGAAATAATAGCTGAAAACTTTCCTAACCTAAAAAAGGAAACAGACATCCAGGTACAGGAAGCAAAGAAAGCACCAAACTAGATTAATCCAAAGAGGCCCACACCAAGACATATTATAATTAAAATATCAAGAATTAAAGATAGAGAGTCCTAAAAGCTGCAAGAGAAAGGCAACAAGTTACATACAAAGGAAACCCCATAAGGCTATCAACTGACTTCTCAGCAGCCACCTTACAGGCTAGAAGGGAGTGGCACAATATATTTAAAGTGCTGAAAGGAAAAAACCTACAGCCAAGAATACTCTACCCAGCAAGGTTACCATTTAGAATGGAAGGAGAAATAAAGAGTTTGCCAGACAAGCAAAAACTAAAGGAGTTTATCACCAAGAAACCAGCCTTACAAGAAACGCTAAAGGGATGAGTTCAAGTGGAAAAGAAAGGACCACAAGTAGGAATAATAAAATTATTTTTAAAAACCAATTAAATCACTAGTAAAAGCAAGTATATGGTAAAGGTAGCAGATTAGCCACCTATGAAGGTATTATGGAGTTCAAAAGACAGAAGTACTAAAATCCCCTATTTCCAAGATAAGAGGGTAATGGATACACAAGTATAGAAAAAGAGGTTATATATGATGTCAAAAACATAAAATTGGGCTTTCCCCATTGCCAAGTGGTTAAGATCGTGTGCTCCACTTTGGCAGCCCAGAGTTTGCTGGTTCGGATCCTGGGCACTGACCTACACACCACTCATCGAGCCATGCTATGGTGGCATCCCACATAGAAGAACTAGAATGGCCTGCAACTGAGATATACAACTATGTACTGGGGCTTTGGGGAGGAAAAGAAAAAAAGAAGGAAGACTGGCAAAAGATGTTAGTTCAGGGCCAATCTTAAAAAAAAATGTGGGAGGAGGGGAGTAAAAGAGTAGAGCTTTTAGAAAGAGGTCAAACTAAAGGGACCATACTTAATATAGATTGCTATATACACAGGTTATTATATATGAAACTTATGGTAATCACAAACCAGAAACCTATAATAAATACACAAAAATTAAGAGAAAGGAACCCAAACAGAAAACTAAAGAAAAGCATCCAACCACAAGGGAAGACAGCAAGAGAAGAAGAAAGGAACAGAGAAGAACTATCGAAACTTCCAGGAAAAAGTAACAAAATGGCAATAAGTACAGGCTTATCAATAGCTACTTTAAATGTCAATGGACCGAATGCTCCAGTCAAAAGGCATAGGGTGGCTGATGGATAAAAAGAAACAAGACCCATATATATGCTGCATACAAGAGACACACTTCAGACCTAAAGACACTCACAAACTGAAAGTGAAGTGATGGAAAAAGATACTCTGTGCAAATGGCAATGAAAAGAAAGCTGGTGTAGCAATAATTATATCAAACAAAATAGACTTTAAAACAAAAACTGTAACAAGAAACAAAGAAGGGCACTACACAATGATAAAGGGAACAATCCAACAAGAGGATATAACACTTGCAAATATCTAAGCACCCAACATAGGAGCACCTAAATATATAAAGCAATTATTAACAGACATAAAAGGAGAAATAGTAACACAATAATAGTAGGGGACTTTAACAGTCCACTTACACCAATGGATAGATCATCCAAGTGGAAGATCAATAAGGAAACATTGGCCTTAAATGACACATTAGACCAGATGGACTTAGTGGATATATATAGAACATTCCATCAAAAAACCACAGAACACACAGTCTTTTCAAATGTACATGGAACATTCTCCAGGATAGGTCACATATTATGCCACAAAGCAAGTCTCAATAAATTTAAGAAGATTAAAATAATACCAAGCATCTTTTCTGACCATAATGGTATGAAACCAGAAATCAACTACAGCAAGAAAATTGGAAAAGCCACAAATATGTAGAGATTAAAACAATGTTACTGAATGACTGGGCCAATGAAGAAATCAAAGGAGAAATTTAAAAAACTCCTGGAAACAGACGAAAATGAAAATACGACATGCCAAAATTTCTGGGATACAGCAAAAGTGGGTCTAAGAGGGAAGTTTATAGCAATACAGGCCTACTTCAAGAAATAAGAAAAATTCCAAATAAACAATCTAACAGTGCACCTAAAGGAACTGGAAAAAGAACAAACAAAGCCCAAAATCAGTAGAAGGAAAGAAATAATAAAAATCAGAGCAGAAATAAATGCAATAGAGACTAAAAAAAGAAAAGAAAAGAAAAGAAAAGAAAAGAAAAGAAAAAATCAATGAAACTAAGAGCTGGTTCTTTGAAAAGATTAAAAAAATTGGCAAGCCTTTAGCTAGACTCACCAAGAAAAAGAGAGAAGCCTCAAATAAAATCAGAAATGAAAGAGGAGAAATTACAGTGGACATCTCAGAAATACAAAAGATTATAAGAGAATACTATGAAAAACTATACGCCAACAAATTGGGTAATCTGGATGAAATGGATAAATTCTTAGAATCATACAACCTTCCAAAATTGAATCAAGAAGAAACAGAGAATTTGAATAGACTGATCATTTAATCACCAGTAAGGAGATTGAAACAGTAATCAAAAACCTCCCCCAAAATAAAATCCAGGACCAGACAGCTTCCCTGGTGAATTCTAGCAAATATTCCAAGACTTAATCCCTATCCTTCTCAAACTTTTCGAAACAATTGATGAGGAAGGGAAGCTTCCTAACTCATTCTATGAAGTCATCATTACCCTGATACCAAAACCAGACAAGGACAACACAAAAAAGGAAAATTACAGGCCAATATCACTGATGAACATTGATGCAAGAGTTCTCAACAAAATACTAGTAAATCGAATACAACAATACATTAAAAAGATCATACACCATGTTCAAGTGGGATTTATTCCAGGGATGCAGGGACGGTTCAACATCCACAAATCAAACAATGTGATACACCACATTAACAAAATGAAGAATAAAAATCACATGATCATCTCAATAGAAGCAGAGAAAGCATTTGACAAGACACAGCATCCATTTGTGGTAAAAACTCTGAATAATATGGGTGTAGAAGGAAAGTTCCTCAACACAATAAAGGCCATATATGACAAACCCACAGCTAATATCATTAGCAATGGAGAAAAACTGAAAGTTATCCCTCTAAGAACAGGACCAGAACAGGAAGCCCACTTTCACCACTCTTATTTACCATAGTATTGGAAGTTCTAGCCAGAGCAATCAGGCAAGTAAAAGAAATAAAAGGTATCCAAGTTGGAAAGGAAGAAGTGAAACTATCACTATTTTCAGATTACATGATTTTACATACAGACAACCTTAAAGAATCCACCAAAAGACTTTTAGAAATAATAAATGAATACAGTAAAGCTTCAGGACACAAAATAAACATACAAAAATCAGTTGTGTTTCTATACACTAACAACAAAGTTGCAGAAAGAGAAATTAAGAATACAATCCCATTTACAATTGTCCCAATTGCAACAAAAGGAATAAAATACCTACAAATAAACTTAACCAAAGAGGTGAAAGACCTGTACACTGAAAACTATAAAACATTGTTGAAAGAAATTGAAGAAGACACAGAGAAATGGAAAGATATTCCATGCTCTTGGATTGGAAGAATTAACATAGTTAAAATGTCCATACTTCCCAAAGCAATCTGTACATTCAATGCAATCCCTATTAAAGTCCCAATGATATTTTTCACAGAAGTAGAACAAAGAATCCTAAAATATGTATGGAACAACAAAAGACCCCGAATAGGAAAAGAATCCTGAGAAAAAAGAACAAAACTGGAGGCATCACACTCCCTGATTTCAAAATATACTACAAAGCTACAGCAATCAAAACAGCATGGTACAGGCACAAAAACAGACACACTGATCAATGAAACAGAATTGAGAGCCCAGATACGAACCCATACATCTATGGACAGCTAGTCTTTGACAAAGGAGGCAAGAACATACAATGAAGAAAGGAAAGTCTCTTCAATAAATGGTGTTGGGAAAACTGGACAGCCACATGCTAAAGAATGAAAGTAGACCATTATCTTACACAATGCACAAAAATTAACTCAAGATGGATCAAAGACTTGAATGTAAGACCTGAAACCATGCAACTTCTAGAAGAAAACACAGGCAGTATGCTCTTTGACATTGGTCTTAGCAGCGTATTTTCAGGTACCATGCTGACCTGGCAAGGAAAACAATAGAAAAAATTAAAAAATGGGACTCCATCAGACTAACAACCTTATGCACAGCAAAGGAAGCCATCAACAAAACAAAAAGACAACCTAACAATTGGGAGAAGATATTTGCAAACCAGGTATATGATAAGGGGTTAATATCCAAAATATAAAAAGAACTCATACATGCCAACAATGAAAAAACTAGCAACCCAAATAAAAAATGGGCAAAAGATCTGAACAGACGTTTCTCCAAAGAAGATATACAGATGGCCAACAGGCACATGAAAATATGTTCAACATCACTGACTATCAGGGGAATGCAAATCAAAACTACAATGAGATATCACCTCACACCCATCAGAATGGCTATAATTAACAAGACAGGAAGTAACAAGTGTTGGAGAGGATGTGGAGAATAGGGAACCCTCATACACTGCTCGTGGGAGTGCAAACTGGTGCAGGCACTATGGAAAACAGTATGGAGATTCCTCAAAAAATTAAGAATAGATGTACTATACAATCCAGCTATTCCACTTGTGGGTATTTATCCAAAGAACATGAAAACACGAATGCGTAAAGATACATGCACCCCTATGTTCACTGCAGCATTATTCACAATAGCCAAGACTTGGAAGCAACCTAGGTGCTCATGAAGGGACAAATGGATAAAGAAGATGTGGTATATATACACAATGGAATACTACTTAGCCATAAAAAAGGATGAAATCTTGCCGTTTGTGACAACATGGATGGACCTTGAGGGTATTATGCTAAGCAAAAGAAGTGAGAGGGAGAAAGTCAAATACTGTATGATCTCACTCATAAATAGAACATAACAACAACAAACACATAGAGACAGAGATTGAATTGGTCGTTACCGCAGGGGAAGGAGGGAGAGAGGATGGTGAAAGGGTATGGTGATGGATTGTAATTAGTCTTTGTGTGACAAACGTGATGTAATCTATAAAGAAATTGGAATATAATGATGTATACCCCAATTTTACATAATGGTATAAACCAATGCTACCACGGTAAAAAAATTAAAAAAGAGAGAATTGGGAGGGGTTTCTTCTAGCATTTGGGCTTGTGCTGGATTCTTCTAAGGAAGGTTTAAGAAAGCAGAGAGGATAGGCAGTCACATACAATTATGTATCTGCCTCCCTCCTTTCCTCCTCTTCTCCAACAACAGATGTTTGCTTGGCACTCTGTAGTGTACCATTTCTTTTTGTTTGTTCCCTTCCTTTGAATCTGAGAGGGCTTGTGGCTACAGAGGAAGTGACACCACGTATAGTCCAGTGTCATATGAGGTGATGCAGCTCCTCCCCCCCCCCCCCACTCCCCCCCTCGCCCTTTCTCTCAGAACCTAGCATCCTGCTGTGAAAAAGCCCACACTAGTTCACATGGAGAGGCCACGTGTAGGGGTTCTGGCTGACAACCAGCTGACAGCCAAAATATGAGTGGAGGCACTTCCAGATCATTCCAGCTCCCAGTTGTAGCATCACCTTTAGCTTCAGGTCTTCTCACCTGAGGTCCCAGACATCATGGAGCAGAGACAAACCTGTCCTACTGTGCTCTGTCCTAATTCCTGACCCAAAGAATCAGGAAGATATTAACAGGGTTGTTTTATGCCTCTAAGTTTAGAGTGATTTGTTAGGCAGCAATAATAGTTGAAGCAGCAGCAGGCACTTCTTTGCCAAGAGAATCTTGATCTTGTGCAGTACTCCAAGCTATTTATTCAGGAAATGGGGGCTCAGCTCTAGGAGATGAATCAGGGTTGGTATAAGCCAATCAGGATAACCCTTTCCCCATCTTCTGGTGATTGGTTTAGGGGTGAGCATGTGACTTGGTCTGGCCAATGAGATATAATGGGAAGTCTGCTGCTGCTCCAAGGAAAGACTTTCCTCCATGTTAAAAACAAGAGACAAAAAGAAAAGCTACCTTCCTCCCTTTCTTCTTCCCTGATGCTTTTGGATGATGTCCTGTTAGGATGGCATAGTTGGGACACTGGCAGCCATTTGGTAACTATGAGGGGAAAGCCTAGAGACTCATAGAGTAGTGAATGTGAAGCACTGGGATCATTGATACATTGAATTTACCAGTCCTGGAAATAACCATCTGTGGTCATCTTGTTATATGAGGTAGTAGGGTTGCTAGATTTAGCAAATAAAAGCACAGGATACTCAATTAAACTGGAGTTTCAGATAAACAAACTTTTAAAAAAGAATATGGGGGCCGGCCAGGTGGTATAGTGGTTGAGTTTGCACACTCCGCTTCGGTGGCTTGAGGTTCACAAGTTTGGATCCCAGGTGCGGACCTACATGCCATTCATCAAGCCGTGCTGTGGTGGCATCCTGCATACAAAATGGAGGAAGATTGGCACAGATGTTAGCTCAGTGACAATCTTCCTTAAGCAAAAAGAGGAGGACTGGCAATGGATGTTAGCTCAGGGCCAATCTTCCTCACCAAAAAGAAAAAAAGAATGTGTATGTTTCATGCAATATTTGGGACACACTTATGCTAAAAACATTCATGTAATTATACTTTAGGGAAAATTTGTTTATATGAAATTTAAATTTAACCAGGTGCCCTATGTTTTATCTGGCAACCCTAAGAGGTAGTAAACTCATTATCACTTCAAGAGGCAGCAGAATGTAATGCTTATGTTTTTTCTGGAGTAAATCCTGGCTCCTGCTTTTACTGGCTGTGCAGCTTTGGGCCAATTATCCTCTCCATGACTCAATTTTCTTCATCTGTAAAATGGGGATGATGATAATGGTGATGATGATAATCAGTGCACAATATTGTTATGAGAATTAAATTGACATACATAAGGCATGCAAAATGTATATATATATATGTATAATTTAAGTGCTGGCTACTGCAGTTTATCCATTCACCTACTGTTGTCAGTGTACTGAATTTTGGTCATTCTGATAGGAGCATAGGGGTAGACTGCTCTTTTAATTTGCATTTCCCTGAGACATATGATATGGAGCATATTTTCATATGCTTACTTGCCATCTGTATATCTTCTTTGGCGAGGTGCTTATTTTTAAATTGGGTCGTTCTTTTCCTTATTGTTGAGTTTTAAGAGTTCTCTGTATATTTTGAGTAGCAGTCCTATATGAGATACGTTTTTTGCAGTATTTCCTCTCAGTCAACGGCTTGTCTTCTCATTCTCTCGCTTAAACCACTTTTTAAAGACGCTTGATGTCTTGAGGCTGATGCGTTATTACAGAGACAGAGAAATACCCTTCTTAGGCTGGTGAGATGTCCAACCACAGCACCCTGTCCTCCTTTGACCAAGGGTGGCCAATCCATCGTTCCTTCTTGTGTCTCAAGGATGGAAAACGCTTGGAGCTGATACATTGCAAGGATTCCAGAAGAGAGTCCATTGGTCTTGGATCCTTGGAATTGCCTCAGTTTTGTGTTTTCTGAGATATAGTGATTTGGATTTTCCGTAGATTCTACCAGCTGCCTCATAAAATTCCAATAGAGTCAATATTTTGTTAGCCATTTATTAATTCCATCAACAGATCTTTATTGAGTGCCTACTATGTGTTAAGCACTATTCTAAGCACTGGGAATACAGTAATGAACAAAATAGATGAATCCCTTTCCTCATGGAACTTACATTCTGGTCAGAAAGTCAGACAATATACAAGGTGAATTATGTATGTCACATGTTCGATGGTGATAGGTGCAGTAGAGGGAAAGACGGGCTTCAGGCATGGCTGAAGCAGCTTCAACAATACCAGACTATAAAAGCTGGGAAGGGGGATATGGAATTCCTGGATGTTTTTCCTCTCTGCCCTCAGATCTCTGAGGGGATTTGAGTCCAAAGAATGAGAGATGATGCAGGAGACCTGACTTTCATACACTGAGTGGCAAAGGACTCACGGAGTTAAGTCCTGATAGTTCCAAGGCAGAAACCAACGGCAAGCTGAATGTTGGAGCGGGGAGGGAGAGAACGGGGAGTTCCTGCAAGGAGTATGCAGATTTTATGGGCCCCTCAATACTTCCTCCAATAGAGACATGGAGGCCTGGGCTTCCTTTGCTCTTGACAGAGTCAGTTTCTGTTGCTTGCAATCAAAGACTTCTAACAGACACACACCCAGGCTGTGCCAGGCTGTGTAGTGGGCACTGAGGAGAGAGAGATAAATTACACAGACCTTGTCCTCAAGGAATCTCCACGCCAGAGGGGGAGTTAAACAATCACATATTAATTACAATTTATTGAGCATCTGCTATGTACCAACCCCAGTGAGACATGCATCACATATGTAATTTATTTAATTCTCATAATAAGGTCCACAGAAATAACTCAGAATGAACCTAAATCAGATCATGTCCCTTCTGTGTTAAAATTCTTCAGTCACTCCTCATTGTAACAGAAACAAAATCCCCCCAAATACAGACACTTTGCTATGGCTCCCAAGGCTTTATAACATTTGACCTTTCCCTAATCTCATCCAAATGCCCACCTGCCTCAGGATCTTGATGCTTGCTCATTCCTCTTCCTGGAAAAATAATAACAAAATGTTAATGATGATGATGATATTAATAATAATATTTTATCCACATTCTTGCCAGCATTTGTTATCTCTTGTCTTTTTGATAATAAACATCATTACAGATGTGAGTTGATATCTCATTGTGGATTTGATTTGTATTAGGGAAGACGTGTTAATTTTAACTTCATTCTGCCAGCTTGCCCACCAGAGCAGCTGTATCTGCTTGCGCTCCCACCAGAAGAGTAGGAGAGGACCCATTTGTTCACAACCTTCTCATGGAACTGGGATTTTCCACTGTGGAGAGGCGACTCTTCTCCACCTGTATGATGGAAGGAGGGAGTGAATAGAACAGAAGGGCCATCTCCCCACTGCTTTCAACCAGGCACAGAGGGTAGATAATGAGCCCTGATCCTGAGGTCTTCAGGGAGAATGACATCTTCAAGGTCCCTGGCCAGGAGTTGATACCTCATTGAGCCTGCCTTCAGCCAAGCCTCTGAGCTGTGGACACACTGAGATCTGAGATTTCATCTTTATCCTCTTTGGGACCAGAGCATCTTTTGGTTACTCAGGGAGAAAAGGGTGGTTCTTCCTAGGATCTGACTCGGGGCGGGAGGTGTGGATGCCCCCGTTTTGCTTTGTGAGTTGGTGAAGATTCCTGGGCTCGAGTTTCCTGCCACATCCATGATTTTAAGATAACCTTACAGAACAGAATGATGATAGGAGCATGGAGATGGGGAAAGAAGACTGCTGGGTCATGTGGGCAGAGACTGACCCACTCAGGGTTCCACTTTTTCTCGTCTGAAAGTGAAGATCATTGGCTAGTCTTCAAGAAAACTTTACAGTGCATAACCGTAAAACAATCCCTCCCTCCCTTCCTAACTTCCTCCCTCCCATCCTTCCTTCCCTCTGTCTCTCCTGCCCTTTTCCCTTCTTTCATCTCTCTCTTCCTTCTTCTCTCCTCTCAATTCTTGTTCACCATAACTTGTTAAAAAAAGAAAGATAAGCCCATAAATTGTCTACAAAGATGTTCAGTGTAGCATTCTTTAGAATTTAAAAAAATTGAATATAACTTGATCATGTAATTATGATTATAATGAGACAGCACTTATCAAATGTTTTCTATATGCCAGGACCCACGTTAAGAATCTTAATGCATTAGCTCGATTCATCCTCACCACAAGCCTATAAGGTAAGTACTTTCACTCACCTTTTATGGCCAAAAATGAAACTAAAACTTCCTCATGTAACTTAGAATTGGTTAAATATTATTTGCCAACACTGTATTACGAGATATTATGCAGCCGTTAAAATCATGATTATGAACATTTTTATTAATGTGGAAAAATATTCCATGAGTGAAATACACTAAGATGCAAAATGTGATTAAAAACCAATTGCAATTTTGTTTTAAAAATGAAATCTATTTTATACGTCTAATTGGAAGAAAATGCATCAGACATTCACAGGGATGATCTATGGGTAGGGAAATTACAGGTAAGTTTTCATAAACCTAATTTTTTTCTGATTCCAAAGTGTTAGATGAAATTAGTAGGAATCAATTCATATAAAACACTGTGTCCATAACAAAAATCTCAAGGATATAAGCCAAGCTGTAAATGCTGGTTATTACTTGGAAGTAGGAATTGGTTTCTGGGGAATACTGTCTTTCTATTTTGGACATCTTGTATTATTAAAATATATTTTTTAATTTTTATTTTATTAAATTATGGTAAAATACACATAACATAAATTTACCATCTGAGCCATTTTTAAGTGTACAGTTCAACAGTAAGTACACTCACATTGTTGTGACCCAACCTCCATACTTTTTCATCTTTAAAACTGAAACTCTGCACCCATTAAACAACTCCCCATCTTTCCCTCTCCAGCCCCTGGCAACCACCATTCTACTTTCTGTCTCTACAGAATTGACCACTCTAGATAACTCATATAAATGAATCAAATATTTTTACAGCAAGTGTGTTTGTTTCTGAAGGTCTTTAATTCTTTATTCACTGTCTAGAATTTTTCAGAAGCAAAAATTTTAGAAGCAGAATACATGCCATGGACAAAATTAAAAATGTTCCAAGAATATATGATGACACATGTCTCTTGCCTCACTCACCCCAGTGAAACTCACCAGAGGAAACCACTATGGGCAGAATCTTATGTGTCTTTCCAGAAACTCCATTGAATACATTGCATATACAAATACGTACATATATTTCTATATTATTAAGCATAAAGTATATATATTTCTATATTATATTGTATATAATCTCATCTGCCATTCATGGAAATTATAGCATACTCTCCACAGTGTTCTGCACCTGCATCTCATGTATTAATACCATTGCTGCCTGTGCAACTACTGAGGAGCTGTAGAGTTTTCCATTGTGAGACTACACTGTAATGCATTTCCCCAGTCCCCTACCATGGACATTGGGTTCCTTCCAATATTCTAGTCTTAGAAACAATTCTCTGCCACAACTAACCTCACACACAGACCTTTGTGTGCACATGCAAACCTATCAGCAGGATAAATTCCTAGAAGTCGCCTTGCAGGGCCACGGGAATTCCTGAGTGTTAGTGTGGGCTGATATTGCCTCTATACCCTCCAAAGAATTTGTTCCAGTTTATACTCTGCAAACTATGTATGTGAATGCTAGTGGAAAGATTGTTGTAACCATTCTTAAAGTGTTGGGGTAGAGGGGCTGTCATGGGAGATGATAAACTTCCCATCATGAGAGATATGCAAGCAAAAGATTGACAACTACTTGGTGGGGGATATTGTCATAGCCATGGCTCCAGAATCACAGAAGGGAAGTGGGTGAGGTCACTCAAAGAAACCAAAGATTTTACAACTTGATGACCCTATCCATACTCTAGGGAGTGTAGCTCAAAGCCCATCAAATGTTTAGCGAGTTATCGGCCTCGGCACCTTTGCACATGAAAAGCCATAGAGCGGGCTCCATGCCTCTCACTGATTTCCCGGTGTTGAGAACAATATAGGAACCATGTCTGAGATGTGCCCAGATATCCCCAGATACTATATTTTTCCTTTACAACATGGCAGGTTAGGTCTTCTTAGCTCCAATTAACTTATGTGTAAACAGAGGCTCAGAGAGGGGACAAAACTGTCCCAAGGTCACACAGCTAATAAAGGGTGTCTGATTGTTTACTTTTTATAGTTAGTAATAACAATGACTGTCATTGAGCTGTTACTAGATGCCAACTCCTGTTCTATTGATTAGTCTGGGTTAACTCTTTTAATCACCATCATTTAGAAGTTACCATTATTGTCCCCATTTTACAGGAGATGAAACTGAGTAGTATAGTAAGAGTGTATGAACACATTTTCCTTGAAAAAAATTAAAATTTTATGGTAAAACTAACTTCCCTCTTAGCCACAACCCTCCTCTATTCTCTCTCCACTTCCCAGTGGTGTGTTTTTCCAAGCTGGCATTTCCTCTGGGTGCTGAGTATTGTTTGGAGTCTGACATCACTGGATTCTCATAACCCTGTGGATCAGGTCTTTTTTAAAAAAATTTTCCCCCAGTTTTTTTTACTAGGGAATGGAAATTCAGAGAGGCAAATGTCCGTGCCCATGATCACCTGGTCAGGAAAGGATGGAGGCCAGATTTGAACCCACCTCTGTCTGAACTTTGCTTATGATCCCACAGTTCAAAGGGAGTTGAGGACATAATTCTCACTGGGTAAGTGCAAATGCGAATGGTCATGGATGACTTTGTCCACCAGGACTGAGAGAGGCAAGTAAGGGAGTGTTCTGTGTGGTTTGGGTAAATAAGACAGGGGTATGGGAGGGACCTAATGTATTCACTTGTAAATTAGTTATTTATTACCTGCTGTGTCTAGAGCCTGCATAGGACAGAGCTTATCCTGGAGCTGGACACTCTGGGTTCAGATCCTTACTTTGCCATTTACTTGGGAAAAGTTACATAATTTCTCTGACCCTCAGTTTCCTCAAACAGGAAATGAGAATGACAATAAGAGAACTACATACAGTTGTAGTGAGCACCCAGTTAAGGCCAGTGGTTCTTACACCCTCCCCCTTTCACACAGGCAGAGATGGAAGTTTGGAGAAGTTAAGTCAACACCGTCTCTCTGAGTAAGCTCATCCAATCCATGATGTTGAAAAATCTCTCTATGCTGACGATGCCCAAATGTTTATCTCCATCCTGAGCTCTCAGCTGAACCCTAGACCTGTAAGTCCAACAGTCTCCGTTACACCCAACTGGGGAGTCTCACAGAACTCACACTCATGTCCCAAGCTGAACCCTCATCTTCCTCACCCAAACCCCAAAGATGATCATCTCCAGGTCTTTCCATCTCAGTAAATGATGTTATCCTGCTGCTCTGGCCAAACCCCCAGGAGTTACCCTTCATTTATCCCTGTCCTCCATCCTTCATATCCAATGCATCAGGAATGCTATTGACTCAACCTCCAAATTTCATCCTGAAATTGTCCGCATCTCCTCATCTAGACGCCTACCACTATAGTCTCAGTCACTCTCATCCCTCACCAGGGCTATTGCTGTAGCCTCCTGAAAGCTCCTCCTGGGTCCACTCTCACCCCCTGACAGTCTGTCTTCTGCAGAGAAGCCTAGTTACCTAGCACAGTGCTGGGACCAGAAGAGACACTCAATCACTATCAGATGAATAAATAAGACTAGGGAGAAATTTTCAGAAGAATGGAGGCAGTTGGGGTCCCTGGAGAGATGATGGCGACCCATGCTGGTTCAGGTACCAGAAGAGGAATCCAAAATATGTCCACCAGGAGACTGATACAGTCTCCAGTCTGGGATGCAGGGACTGTGTTCTATGATTCTCAGGAGAAATACAGTCCCCTGGTCGTTTTCCACAATGCATCCACTCACATCGCTCTGATGGGGAACGGGTTGGGGCCACCAAGAGCAGAAACAGAGAAACCATTTATGAGCCTATGACATCCTTCACGTGAGAGCTGTTCATAGCCTAAACCAGGGTGGTTGCCATGGAGACAGTACAGTGTAAGACCACTGATAGATGTCTGGTGTGGTTTGTCATCACCTCCCCAACTTTGAGAAGTGAGAATATGAACCTGGTAGATGGGAGGGCCTGAGTGTGAACCTCTGGTCTACTATTTACCAGTTGTGTGACTCTTGGAAAGTTATTCAGTTTAAAAGTGCTGGTTCCCCCTGACTTTGAATAAGACACTTACATTCTCTGGACTTAATTTTCTTTATTAGCCATCCTGAGACATAGGCTTCTTGTTGTTGTTGTTGTTTTACTATAAAACCCATTCATAGATGAGAAGTTGAAGCTTGAAGGAAAATAGTCATCTTGCTGGCTTTGCAGTGTTAATAAATGGCAGACATAGAGCTTCAACACTTAATTCTTGACTCCAGCTGTCATTACTGTGCTTTATAGTCAGATACCACATGATCTGAGATTGGCATGATTTGGGGGCAATGTGGAGAAGAGTTGGTACAGCCAGCGTGAGCAGTGAGTGAAGATGGGGAAATTATGAGAAGACTGTGTTTAAATGGAGGGGAGCAGTGAGGAATGAGAAGAGATCCTCTCCTTGGCTATTCATGAAATATTCTTGAGCTGCTACTGTGTGTGCTGGACACTGATCTAGGCCCTGGGGAATGGAACTACGTATGAGACAGATGTTCAGCCATTTGATAAATATTTATTCAGCACTGACCATGGTCCAAGCATTGTGTTGGGGATAGAATCATGAGCAAGGCAGAGGTTAATGCATGCAATAAGTGTTGATGGAGCATCTAAGAGAGCCAGACATGGGACCAGGGGTTGGGATGTCATTCTAGAAACGCCTTCATGTCCTCCTTCTGAGGAGGGCATCCCTCTATTTCCCCAAGGCATCATGAGGTCAGGAAACAGCCCTGATTTTCCTGTTCATCCTCAAATCTCAGCTCAGTGCCTGGGGTAGTGAATACACTCTGGCTAAAATAAATGAGTGAAAATGGGGTCCACACCTACATTCAGGAGGGCCTGAAAGCCAAGACAGCATATTTAAGCTTCATCTGACATGTAATAGGAGAATAGAAATGACATGATGAGAGTTTTGAATTCATTTAACAAACTCTGATCCCCATGGATGTGTTTACCACCACTTACCGAACACTTACTATGGGCCAGCCCTAGTGCCAAGGACTTCCTTGTATTATTTCATTTATTCTTCACAAAAACTCCTGTAAGAGAGAAGTTATAGTACCACATAATGCAGAATAAATCATGCTGGGCATTATAAGGAAAGGTGTCTACTCCCATGGTGTTCACAGTCTATAGGAGGAAATAGCCTTTACTGAACAAAAACTAAATTCAACTTAATTCCAGACTGTGCAGACAGTGGAGGGCATGGCAGGTCATATTCTTTCTAGTTATGAGGGGAGGGGATCCTGAAAAGGAAATATTTGAATTGAGACCTGGAGGATGAGAAAGGTCCAGCAACACCAACAGCTTAGTGGGAACAGAAGTGTGCAAGCGCAAAGTGAGAGGTGAGAGAAAAATGGTAGATATGGAAAATGAGGTCTTTGAAGATGGACTTTGCGAGAAGATCAGAAGATGAGGATGAAGAGGTAGCCAGTCCAGGCAGGACCCTGTAAAAGAGAAAGAGTGATATAAATATCCGAGGAAAGAGCATTTCAAGGGGAGGGAATGGCCAGTGCAAAGGCCCTGGGGCAGGACAAGTCATTGTGCATGGAGCTCAGTGGAGATGAGGTCACAGGGGTGGGCGGGGTAGGCCAGCCAGGGCCTCGTGGACTTTGGTAAGGGTGTTGAATCTCATTCCACGTTCACTGGGCATGCAAGGAGGGTCCCACATGAGGTGTGATCTGATTTGTGTTTTAATAGGATAGGTCTGCTGCTCTGTCCCCCCTCTGTTGGGGACAGAGGTGAGGCAGGTGCTATTCTCCTCTTTACCCTTCTCCTTACGTCTTCCTCTCCCCCAGGCTCTGTGCCTCCCTGGGTGCGGTCCCCACGCCCCACCTGGGTCCATGCCGGTGGCCTTGGGCTCCCCCGGCGCCCCCGCAGCCCCGCCCTGGGCCAACCAGAGCTCGGGCCGCGAGTTCTTCCTGCTGGGCTTCGCGCACGTGCCGGCACTGCGGCCGCTGCTGGCTGCGCTCTTCCTGGCCACGTTCCTGCTCACGCTGCTGGGCAACGCGCTCATCGTGCTGCTGACCGCCCTGGACCCGGCCCTGCGCGCACCCATGTACTTCTTCCTGCGCCATTTGGCCCTGGTGGAGATCTGCTTCTCGCTGGACATCGTGCCCCGGCTGCTGGTGACCCTGCTGCGGCCCGGGCGGGGAGTGTCACCTGCGGGCTGCGCCCTGCAGCTGCTCCTGGTGCTGTCCTGTGTCACGTCCGAGTGCTTCCTCCTGACCGCCATGGCCTGGGACCGCTACGTGGCCATCTGCAGGCCCCTGCGCTATGGCGCCATCGTGAGCCCACGACTCTGCCACCTGCTGGCTGCCACGTGCTGGCTGGCTGGAGTCCCTGTGTCACTGGTCTTCACAGTCTGGCTGTTCCACTTCCCCTTCTGTGGACCACGTGGCATCCGCCACTTCTTCTGTGACATCGCCCCTCTGCTGAGCCTGGTTTGTGCGGACACCAGGGTCTTGGAGGCCAACGTGTTGGCGGCCACAGTGCTGGTCATCATGGTTCCCTTCTGTCTGATAGCCGTGTCCTACACCAAGATTCTGGCCACTGTCCTCCAGATGCCATCAGCCACTGGGCGCCACAAGGCCCTGTCCACATGCGCCTCCCACCTCATTGTGGTGGTTCTGTTTTATGGCACAACAGGGGTCATCCACTTGCGACCCAAGGCCAGCTACTCCCCAGAGAGCAAGCAGGTGGTGTCCCTCTCCTACACCCTGGTGACCCCCATGCTCAATCCCCTCGTCTACAGCCTTCGGAACAAGGAAGTGAAGGCTGCCCTGGGGCGTCTGTGCTGCAGTTACCAGGGCTCTGGATGCCATGAATGACCTCTTCAGGACCACTTTTCAGAGTCAGGAATTGTTAGTGTCTGTTTTTGCCAGGAATATATGTGGTGCAGCTCTCTGATTTTTTTCCAGGTTATCATAGTTTTTCCTCTTTCGGTCATGGTGGTGCTAATTTCACCTTTCTGTCCAAGAAAAGTCACGTGACCAAGCACACAGTCCCTGAGTACAATTATTTGGTAGTGGTGGACAAATGTACCTAATTTGAGTCAATTAACGTGTGTCAGTCAGCAATTGCCACAACAATGTTGTGTAAAAATCAGCCTAAAATGTAGCGTCTTGAAATATGTTATTTATTCTTGTGGATCTTTAGTCAGCTGAGAGTTAGCTAATCTAGGCTGGGGTCCTCTGGGTGCTTCTTCTGATCTTGGCTAGGTTTGCTCATGCAAATGAGTATTGACTGATGCAAGCTCAGCTTAGCTGGAGGACACTCTGGTCTATATGTCCTCCTGGGTCCAGAGGACTAGCTCTGGAGTGATTTTTCTCATTACAATAGCTGAGGTAGATGGACCAATTGTGCGATGGATTTTCAAAGCTTTGGTCACATCATATCCAATAATATGCCTTTGGCCAATGCAAATCATATGGCCAAATCCAAAGTCATGGGACAAGGAAGTACATTCTGTCTACTTGTGGGAGGAATAGTGAAGTTATGTGACAAACGACATAAATATGGGGAGGAGTGAGGAATTTGAGACATTAGCATCTACTTCAGAATGCCAGACATTGAGATTTTTGTTCAAATTTCTCTTTGTCAATAGACTTGGAGCTGTGAAGATGTAAGCTTGTAGATGCCAGCAACTATCTGGTCTTTAACAGGGGAGTTCCTGCTTGGTAATGGAGTCAGTGCAGAGAAAATCAGAACCAATGGTGGGGAGGGAAAAGATGTAGTTCTAATAACTTTGTTGAGTTTCTGGATCCAGCCATGCCTGAAGTTTGTTCCACCCTTGGGAAGTCCTCTTATGTGAACCACTAAATTCGCTTTTTACTTAAGCTGGTTTGGGTTGGTGTTCTGTCTCTTTCAGTGATATGATTTAATGATTTCTTCTCTAATAACTAGCCCTATACATGAGTTAGTTTATTTCCTCTCTCAAGCTCTTAAGAATATATTTTTTAAATATGGGTAAATGTGTCAGAGGAGAAGTTCCTTCTCTTCAGCTTATAAACTACCTTTAAAAGGATCTGTTTTTTCTAGAAGACAGACATGGGTTTGAATTGTCATCTTTATTTCCTTGGTTGCACAAACTGGTACTTGACTTTCCTGAGCCTCAGCTTTCCTCTGTGCAGTGGGACTAGTAACCATTCCCCCCACAATGAGTGTTAACATAAAATGGAGGGATGTGTGTAAGCATCCAGCACAGTGCTTGGAACACAGTAGATGCTCAGTTAACGGTCTCCATTCATTATTCCCATAGTTATTCTCACAGATTAAAAACCACAAGAGTCTGTCTTCAGGAAGAAACAGTCAACAGTATTCCCAGGAGGCTGGGTTTGGCATTTGAAGACTTAGATTGCAGGTGTGGAACCACAGCCCTCCATGTGGGCTGTTGGACAACTCTCTTCACATGTGAGGCTCAATTTCACCCTTTATGAACAGGAATGGGTGTGAGGAATAGCCCCTGATCCACCTGCCACCACCCAGGATTATCACAGAGATCTAATGAGACAATCAGTATAAAAACACAACTACGGCACATGGCTGAATGGATTTCTGTGCTTCGTAATCAAACCAGGTCCGCCAAGTTTCCACCTCTCCTAGGTGATTTCTCCTCAATTAGCATCAAACAACAACTGTGGATTGAACACAAACTACGTGTCAGGCACTTCTCTAGACCCTCAGGATGCTGTGCTGGATAAGACGGCATTGTCTGTATCCCCATGAGCTTTCAGGAGTGTGCAGCATTTTCTTGAGATGAGGTTCAAAAACACCTGGAGTGGTCGTGAAGCATGACGATGCCTGGGCCCCACCCCTGGTCTACCAAATCAGAAATGCTGAGAACAGAGTCCAGGGATGTGTGTTCAGAAAAAGTGCCCCACATGACTCCAATGTAGAGTTGGAGATCTACTGGCCTAGCGTGTACCTCATTGGAAAGGAGGGGACAAAGAAGACCAACGCAACAATCCAAATACAGATACTAAAAGGAAGATGGTCTATAATCTAACCAAACTCTGTCTTTCCTATATTGAAACTCCGAGGTCTTCACCACTGAAATCTGCTCACTCTACTTCAGTGAGACAGTTATGACCAAGACTAGGATCCTCAGTTCTTGGAATATATCACTTGGACTATAGAAGTGGTCATCTAGCCATCAACCCAGTGTCCAGTACAACTAGGGAGAAGAAAAGGTGAAATACTGAGCCTTCAGGTATCCACTAAGCCATAGCTTTCCTCAACCACAGGGCGTCTCTCATGGATGTCTGTTGTTTTTCCTTCCCAGCACTCATTCCCCCTTCTTCAGGTAACTGCACCTGGATTTGTCTTTGGGAAGCTACATCCAGCCTATTCCCTGCATTCTCCACTCTCTTCCCATGTGGTGGGTATTAATCCTCAAACTAAGCCAATCCAGCACTTCCTCCCTAGAACTGGATTACTGAGTGAAGCAAGGACTGAAATGGAGCTGATTTTTCTCTGTGGTGGGCCTGGTGCTTTTAGGCTTATGGTTTACCAAAACTTCCCTGGTCCATGATCCTGGCAATATATGGTCCTTCAACAATCCATAGTCTCCAACAACTTTCTTTATTGGCTTAAGTAACACAGTGTTAGCTTCTATTTTTATCAACCAAAGGACTTAAAATTATACAGTACCAGCCTCAGTTTCCTGTCTGACACTACAGTTCTCTGGCCTGGACTCAGGGGTTGTCAAGGTCAACTTTCCAGCACTCTTCTCTAGAAGATATCCTTGGGTTTTTTTTGTCCTTCTAACCATTGTTTCAGGTTCTACTTGAAAACAATGACTCCTGACTTTGAGACCCTTATGGCCTTGTAAACCCTGACTTCAGAGCCCTGGTCCCTGGCTCACACCTTCCAACAACCAAAGAAGACAAGACTTCCCCAAAACCTTTGAAACACTTGGTTCCAGGCCACTACCCTCCCAGATCCCTATTCTTCCCTCCAATTTCCCCCACCCCTTATGTATCATGAGAAAGCCTCCCAAAGTTCAGGCTATTTTCTATGAGATTGAGGACTTTCTAGGAAGTGGGAAGCAGAGCCCCCTCCAATCATCAAACATTCCCAGAGTATTCACTATGGATCCAGCCCTGTGCTTGCCTCCGTGGATACATAAATAAAAGACAAGTTTCCTCTTCAGCAATAACTCTATTTAGTTGAGGACACGTAAGATTAAAAAATTATTATTTAGTGTGAAGAATATTATAGCAGCACACTGAGCCATTATCATTACGCTGAGATGGGGATGAACTAGTATGTACTGAGTTTCTACGAAGTGTAAATTACCATGCTGGATGTGTGACACCTATTTGCTAATGTAATTTTCCAAAAGATGTCTTGGCTTTATATCGGTCTCATTGGAATAATAATATTGCTTCCATGTGGGGAGAATTTAATTTAAACTGAGCTGAAAGACTTACCTGCATTAACTAATTTTATCCTCTTAATAACCCCGAGAGGAAGGAAGGGTTATCCCATTTTATAGGGAGGTTCAGAAAGAGAGTAAATTGTGAGGGTCCTACAGCTATTGAGATTTGGGTCAAGAGCTGAATATCAAGTCTGTCAAGCTCCAAGTCTCCAGAACATTCTTCTAACCTCATTTGGAGGGTAAATGATTAACCAACATTGGCCAATCCCCTACCATGGTTCCAGAGGTAATTCCATCACACCATACTGCTTTATCAGAAGAGGGAACAAATTCTGTGTGACTAGAGAAAAGAGAGGCTTAAATATTTTTAAAATACTGTGGATTTTGATTTAAAACTTTAAAAATTAATGGAATTCATTGTGAGAAAAGGCAATCTCTTCTCAGAAAGGACGGTTTGGGTCAAGTTCCTCCGGAGTCAATGTACTTTTGGTTTCTAGCTGTTTGTACGATCAAGGATAAAGATGTGGAAGTAGTCACAAAAATATCTTAAGGTTGGATATAAAAGATATATTAATTTTAATTGTGGTAAAATATACATAACATAAAATTTACCACTGTAACCAAGAGAAGTGTACAGTTCTCTGGCATTAAGTACATTCACCTTGTTGTGCAACCATCATAACCATTTGTCTCCAGAGCTCTTTCCATCTTGAAAAATGGAAGCTCTATACCCATTAAATACTAAATCTCAATTCTCCTTTCCCCTAGCCCCTGGCAGCTACCACCCTACTTTATTTCTTTATGAATTTGTCTCTTCTAGGTACCTCATATAAGAGCATCACACAGTATTTGTCTTTTTTGTGACTGGCTTATTTCACTTAGCGTGTCTTCAAGGTTCATCTATGTTGTAGCACATGTTAGAATTTCCTTCCCTTTCAAGGATGACTAATGTTCCAGTCTATATATATATATATATATATATATATATATATACACCACATTTTGTTTATTGCTTCTTCCATCCATGTGCACTTGGGTTGCTCTCATTTATTGGCTATTGTGAATAATACTGCTACGAACACAAATGTACCGGTATCTGTTCATGCCCCTACTTTCAATGGGAAGCACTTTCTTAGCCTCCAATATATACTAGAAGGCCCTCTCCTGTGGTCCTCAGATGCATTAGCTCTTTTCAGAACAAGTTATGAATGTGTGTCTCCATATTAATGTCTTCCCCGAAACTGAACTGATCAACCAAAGGCAGGAACGGTTTCTCACTCACCTTTATGCCCCAGGCTCCTAAAATGAGACCAGGCATTTGGGAAGAATCAGTCAATGAGTGATGGCCTGAACTAAGGGTGGCTCTGAGGCTACTCCTCCCATTAAGCCTCTGTAAAGCATGAGTAAAAGAGTTTTCCACTCCATCTCTTCTCCAAATCCACAGAGACCAGGGGAGGTCTCTGAGATCCAGAGCTCCAGTTTAAGCCTGCCTCCCTGCCTCCTTCTCACTACGAGGATAGTCAGATCAGCAACTTACAGCATCCAGAACAACAGGGAGAAGGAAGGGCGGGGTTGGGGTGGATATCTTGTTCAGGACCAAGAACAGCTCCTTCCAAGATGGGCTGAAAGGCGATTCTTCCATTCCTTGGCATTTCCCCTTTTGGGCAGGAGCTAAATCTATCCGTGCATGGAGCCTCTTCCAGGTGCAGAATCAGCAAGTAAGGATCTGTACCTGTTGTCCTTCAACTGTCAAATGAGGAAACCAAATGTTCTTCTTTGGGGGTGAAGACAAAGAACAACAGAAAGAAACTTTCTTTGATAGGATACCCAAGGCATACCAGGTACCGACTCTAAATATTTTAGAGATAGCAACTGATTTTACTGTCTCTTAGTAGTTATCTCCATAATGTATATTAATTCATAAGTCAAAATAGCTCAAATGGCTTCCTGAAGACAGTACAATTAATATGGAGAGATAACCTGTAACTCACGGCTGTTTGACTTCCAAGGCTTTGTTTTTAACCACTATGTTCTACCATCTCAAAGAGGCATTGCATTTAGGAGCTACTATTACATGCATTATTAATTCTAAGTAAAGAACAATTACTCCTACATTACAGAATAAGCAAAGGAGGACTAGATGGATTAAGTAACTTTCATAGAGTTACACTGCTTGAAAGTTCTTAAACACTTTGAGGCTGAAACCGAGGTTCATTTATGTTGATATATTCACCACTGTTGGCACTGCTTCTTTGCACAAAGCCCTTACTTAATAAATATTTTGGAATAGAGTGGAATTAAAGAATATTAAAGACTTTACCAGCCAAGAGTCTATTTTCTCATGAGATAAATTCTGAGTTTCATTCAGGACATCAGGATTCAAACCCACTTATGTATAAGTCTAAGCCCAAGCTTTTACCACCACGTTATGTTGCCCCTATTCCTCCAGCGGAGAAATTATAAAGCTCGAGGGAGAGATGATAATCTATATTTCTGAATAACATAAAAATGAAACAAGAAGAGGATAAGTAGAATGCTCAAGGCAACAGATATAGAAAGCATCATGGCCCAAATTCTTCTGGGGACCAGGAATGAGTTCTTATTCACCACCATATCTCCTTCAAACCTCACATAGCTGTTAGCAAATAATTCATGGATAATGAATATTTTTGAGATCAAATAGTCTCTGAGTATCTAGTTCTGGGATTCAGGATGCTAATGTGACCCCTTGGGGGTGCACTTACTGGTTTTACTACAGGTTATCCAAGGATATCTTGGTTCATCTGAAGTCTTAAGTTAGGAATGGTAACTCCAAAAGGGTTCTTGGAGGATGTGAGTATCGAGTGGAAACAAAAGGGAGAATAATGAAGATCAGAGGCAGAACCACAAATTGGGGGAAGCAAGAAATCTCAGCGGAAGGGAAAGATATAGGAAGAATGGAGGATGAGGAGTTCTTCTCCAGAACAAAGGAGGCCTCCGCCAACCATTACTAAACCTAGGCTGGTGAGGGCTTCTTTTTAACATTGAAGACATGAGGAACCAGAAACTGATTAGGTGAGGGGTCTTATTTAAGACTGCAGAGAGATTACCACAAGTAGCCAAACCCAATTTCATGGGAAGCCCGTGTTCAGCACCAAGGACAGACCCGCCAGCCAGGACTGATGCTCAGCTAGTGAGACCTTTACAGGGACGAAAGATAGATCCACCCAACCAGGATTGATGCTGGTGTGAACTTCCATAAAAGTCTGAACTTTTACAACCACCAACTACATGTGCCTATAATTCTAATCTTATCCTCTCAATAACTCTATAAGGAAAAATGGCAGTATCTCCATTGTACTGATTTGGAAACTGATGCTCATAAAATGCAAGGAGTAGCCCAAAATCATATCACTGGAATGAGCTATTTCTGGATCTTGGACTGGTGTCTGATTCAAGAGACTGTGAAAAGATGACTGAACTTACAGCCTGGAACCATTTATTGTAGTACAAATTCTACTTAATGGCTGTGAAAATGAATTGGTGTATTCACATCCCTGAGCATCAATTTTCCAACCTATATAATAAGTGCAGTAATGTACACAATATTTATTTGTCCTGAGGATTAAATTAGCTCATATTCTTTATGCTTTTGTATAGAACCTTAAGATCAAACATCTCCCAACATCTACAAATCTGCAAATCTGGCTTCTCAGAAAACTCTGATTCTCTTCAACTAGGAAAAAAATAAAAGCAACAAATTCTTGCATGAATGAAGTTCCTCAAGCTTCCTATTTAGACAACTTGAGAGGCTGTCTCTCAAAACATCTTCCATCTCTAACATTTTTGTGCAGAGTAGGCATATTTCTACTAAAAATTTGGCAATATTGATTTTATCATTAGTTTGTCCAATTTAATATTTTTAAATGTGAAGTGGAAACTCTACTAGAACTAAAGATATAAAAAGTCATTAGAAGATGTAGAGAAAAGGAAAGATTTGGATTCATAGAGCCCTCAGTTTGCATCCCAGTTCTAGTAGTCATTGCTCTGTGTCTTGGGAAAGTTGCTTATTACTCTGGGCTTGATTTATCCCTGAACAATTGGAGTAGTAACAGCATCTTCATGGAGGTTTGTGAGAGTTTAAAGAGATAAGCATGGAATGCATTTAGCACTGTGTGTGGCACGCAGAAAGAACTTAACACGCAGTAGTTATTACTATCACTGTGATTATTATTTAGCATTTAGAATGTTGATTGTTATAATATTCAGAAAGAATGGCTGCACGTGTGGATTAGAATTATTCTGTTTTGTCCCCATTTCCCTTTTTTGGCGATTATGATTTTGAGCAGATTGTTATTACTTTCTGAACTTCAGCCATCTTCCTAGTACAATAAGGATAATGATAGCATTTTTTACAGGGTCCTTGAGAAAAGTGAGTAAAATAACATATAAAATCCCTGGCACTGTGCCTGTAAAATTAAAGGAGGAACTTAATAAACCCTATGATCATTGCTGCACTTTTAGTTGTGGCAAATGACTGTAAAAATCTTAATTTCCCAAGGCTTCATGTGCACTGGTCCTTGGACACTCCTACATTCTCATCTCCTGATCTTCTTGCTCCTAAGCCCAACTTAGAAGACTTCCTCATGATTCATGGTATATGCCATTCCCTTCTCACCCAAGGGCCTTTGCACTTGCTATTCCTTCTGTGTACAATGCTGTTCACCTCACTTCTGAGCATTTCTGGACCCCTCTCATCTTCCAAGCCTCCATTCAAATATCACCTCCTCAGGGTCATTTCCCTCATGGCCTGAATTAATGTAGCCAGTACCACCTCCACCTTCTCACTCTCTGGAATCAGGTTGGAATTCAGATTTTGTTTAATAAAGTCTGTTTCCATCTATAGACACTGAACTTCATTGGAATAGGCACATTCCCACTGATGGGCCAGCACAGCCTTTTCTCCATCAGTTGGTGTTAGATGTTCTATTTCACCAGAGTTTTTGTGAAGAAGAAATGAGTTAACACATGGACATTCTTAGTACTGGGTCTGGCACACAGTGAGTGCTCAATAAATGTTAGAGAATGTGCCCACAAACATCACAGTTTGTTAAATGGATCCAAAGCCCTCATCATGCACTCCCTGTGTCCACATTACATGCAGGTGAAACGCAAATGCATTGTTGTCCTTGTGGTCAAGGTCTTTCCTGTTACAGTACGGCCAGTGATGCATTATGCTCATCACAATGAAACTATTATACCAGGCACTATGCTAGGATCTGGGAATTAGCACACAAATCAGGTGTACCCCAAGACATCACGTCCTGGGGGAGCCGAAAAGATCTCTAGTATGAAACTGGTTGTTATGCTGCATCCACACAGGACACTATTCTCCAGCTATTAAAATCGTTGGGGTCAGCTCTGTGCTGATGTGGGAGTAGTTTCAAGCTATATTACTAATGAAAATTCGAGATGGAGAAAGCATGTCTAGTATGCTACTCTTTATGTGTACCAAGACCTATGCACCTATACACGAGAGTGTTCACCAGAACTATCTCTGGAAGTACACCCAGGAAACTGGTTTGGTGGTTACCTCAAGGGGGAGGGTCAACGGGGTAAGGTGTCAGGGGCAAGAGCAACCCCTTCTGAAACTCCTTGTCTTTTTACTGGCTTGCTTGTTCATTGTCTCTCTTTTTCACAAGAAGTCAGCTCATTACTGATGGGTACTGTCTCTGTGTGTTCACTCATGTATTCCCAGTGCTGAGAGTATAAAGTGAAGCTCAATGAATGTCATTGAATGAACGCTGTGTATGACACTCTATAATCAGAAGGACTCTCTTGTTGGGTTATTTGCCAGCTCTTTACTCTCCACTCTACTTCTCAGGTGTAGAAGACTGTTCAGGCTTGATTGTGGTGATGTGGTACAACGGAATTAAACATCACTGAAGTCTGATCCAGCTGTTTGCTTCCTGGCTGTCTGGTCTTGGGCAAGTGAATTTACCTGTTTGAGCTCTATGCCTGCTTTGTGGCACAGAACCAGAAAATATAACTATGTTTTATGGCAGGTTACTGATGCATGATAGGAACTGTATAAGTGCTAATTATGAATTATAGAAATGTTAGTTATGAGAGTGTGTGCCCCAATCTACATTAATAATTTCCTCTGTGAAACTCAACTTTCTGAAATATATCAATGAGGAAATAACGCCTATATCTGTGTGTGTTCGCAGAGATTGGGTACAACAAATGACGTTTCCAACCTTCTGTTGAAAGGCATGTCAATTTTGTGGAAATTCTTCCTTCTTTGTGCTTTTGGAACATTATCATTGGTGACTCATAGTCTAATACAATTCTTGAAATAAATTTACGTTAAGAGAAGAGGAACGTTTTCAAAAAAGAAAGCTGACAGTCTTGCTCTACTCTAGATTTATAGAATACTCCTAAATTCCTGTGTAGAGTTTAAAAAGAAAGAAAAAAGCCTAATATAAAAAAAGCACTTTTCTTCAGAACCAAAATAAGAATAATTCTAATTTCTTATTTGGTATTGCAATTTGCCACTCATTGTTTTATTTATTATAACAATCTGATAGGAGGAAATGTTACTTTCCCAATTTTCAGGTGGTCGAATTGTTTGTATGAGGACACAGATTTACTAAGGAGATGACCAGAGTAAAGACAAAGATCTCATGTTCAGAGTTTGTCTGATGAATCTACATTTCTCTATAATAGTCAATTTCCAAGAGAAGTTGGGCTAGCCAAGTCCCTACGATCTTCATGCACAGTGAACATATTTCCCCACCCCCACTTTTTTTTTTTACCACTATGTCTCTGCAGGGACCAGAACGTCAAGAAATTTTGTCTCTCCAAAGATGGACAAGTCCCTGGAGTTGGCCAACATGTCAAGAGTCCAGCAATTTGTCTTGC